>NW_024081548.1:735723-766486 GCF_003009895.1 Hyaena hyaena | reverse complement strand
ATTCACTGTGCCAGTCCTTGCTTCACTTTGGTGATAAATATACGCTAGGTCTGTGGATGTATTTTACAATTCATTGGACTGTTTTTATTTGGTGCACAGAGCTTGACTTTCATCTTCCAGTCAGGGTAAGATTTAATAGAGAGATTATTAATTTTTTACATTGTTTTCTTGACTTGCTGGATATTTTTTGAGAAAGATAAGGAGAGCATGCATAGAGGAGGGGCAGAGGGAGAGGGAGAAATGCCAAGCAAGCTCAACACTCCACACTTAGCACAGAGCTTGGCACATGCCTTGATCTCATAATGTTGAGATCATGATCTGAGTTGAAAACAAGAGTCAGATATTTAACCAACTGAGCCACCAGGAGCCCTTTGACTTGTTGGACATTTTTGTTAAGGCTTCAGAATCATGTTTAGAGTTGTCTACCATTTCAGCGCCCCAAAACAAGGGATTGTAATAAGCTGAATATTATGATTAGACTCTCAATTATCACAGAAATATAAAATGTATTTGAAACTTGAAGATTCTTCTTGAAATATTCTTGCATCATAACTACTTGTAAACTTTTCCTAGAAAGAGAATCCAATATTTCCCTCCTATTTTCAAGGAGTTTTAAAATGTCACATTTAATATATCAGACATTTAAAAAGTTACAATGCTTTATTCTTCATAAGAGAAAATGTTTAAGAAGTTATTACTAATTGTATTCATAATAGATATGCTTTCTGTTTATTGATCTTATTTATTTTCTATGTATTTTTAAATTCTAGGTTAAGTCACAGTTATATAACATTTGTCTCTGAGGAGGTAACTGTTAATTCCTTAAGTGTAATCAATTTTAATTTCACTTTGTTTTTCTTAAAGGGTCTTTTTGAAAGCCCCCACCCCTTTTTAATGTTTTATTTATTTCTGAGAGAGAGGCAGCATGAGTAGGGGAGGGTCAGAGAGAGAGGGAGATACAGAATCTGAAGCAGGTTCCAGGCTCTGAGCTGGCTGTCAGCACAGAGCCCAACACGGGGCTCGAACCCAGGAACGGTGAGATCATGGCCTGAGCTGAAGTTGGATGCTTAACCGACTGAGCCACCCAGGTGCCCCTTTAATTTCACTTTGATTTGTTTTCAGAGTCTAACAGAGACTCAGGCTGCATGCAGCATGATAGAGAAGTAAGCAGTGAGTTTCAGTCAGTGACATCTCAGTGGTATGAAGTTTTTCTCTATGCATTTTAGTTTCTGTGAAAAATTAATTGCTGTATTCACAGAGCATATGACATTTGGATGAACAACTAAAGCCTTACCTACTAAATAGCAGTGACCATCTAGATCCAAGTCTCCTCCTCACACACAAAGAGAACAATTTCAATTTGGAGAAGCAAATGTACTAGATGGAAGCAAGATGAGATGCTCCATAGAGGTATGAACCAGCTTGAAATAATATTTATGTTTATATTTATATTTTATTTATACACCCATTACATATTTATTTAAATATTCATGTAAAATTAGTATATATATGTAAATATATATACACATGAATATAAAACATATATTAGTATATATAATTTTTAAATATATTATATATACAAATATATAAAATATCTATATAAATATATTTATAAATATATATAATACATAAAATCAGTGTATATATACATATATAAAAATAGATATATGTATATGTACATGCAAGTGTTTGGAACTACACAATTATCAAATATTAATAAATTCGAATAGTTAAATGTATGGACAGATGTTGAAACTGGAAAACTAGGGTATCTCACATAATAAGAAAATAACCATTTCTTACATACATTCCACAAAAAAATTACTGTAGATATCAACACTTTAAACTAACCTTATATGTGCTTATTCCTCTGTAGCTGGTAATGTTCTAAACACTTTCATTTTTTTTCCTTACTTAATCCTAACCATACCTGATGTCAAAAATTATTGTTTTATCTTGTTTTTATGTAGAGTGGACAATGCGATACAATGGGTAGAGGACAATTTAGATTTCTAACTGTGGTCAGTTGAGATTCTGACACTCAGGTCTCTAAAGGGTCAGTCATGTGTAAGGACCTGACCTGCTCTTGGGAATGTTTGGCTCACTCTACACAGCATAGCCTCACTGTGTAGCCCTATCCTATAGGAAGGGGGGTATTCAAAAATTTGGCACAGATTTTTCCCAAGTTGTGTTACTTTTTAAATCTCTCTTACATAAAATATACATTTATGATTTTTTTTAAGATTCCAGTTGGCTTCTAAAAACAGAGAGAAATTAGATTTATATAACAAACCCCTAAAAATAGAGTTTTATCTTTTCTTTCAATAATATACTTTTTTTGTGTTTGCTTAAGTAATCATCTCTGCAAATTACCAATATATGTTGATGGGTGACAATATCTATCATTTGGATGCCATATTACCTGAGCTGTAGCAACTTCAGTATAAATTGCCAAGTACTTTTACTCACTATTTTTAATTCTTCATTTTTAAAATAAATTCTAAATATTAAGCAATTAACCATCCCAATTTCTGCACATCCATGAAATTTTCTCTGGTTAGCACAATCAGGTTGTCATAAACAAACACTCATATGCACACTCTCAGTAAATATTTATTTATTCATTTCAGATGGAAGAATCCAATGACTGATCATTAATCCCAAAGCTCTTCTCAGTGGTATAAGTGAAACCTTATGGAAAACATGAACTGGGTGGCAAATTATACTGGACAGTCAGATTTCATTCTGGTGGGAATCTTCAGTCAATCAAATCACCCAACTCTCCTGTGTGTGGTCATTTTTGTAACTTTTTTGATGGCTTTAACTGAGAATGTTGTATTGATTTTTCTGATACATTTTGATGCCCGCCTCCACAGCCCCATGTACTTTTTCATCAGCCAGTTGTCGCTCATGGATGTAATGTACATTTCTGTCACTGTGCCCAAGATGCTCATGGACCAAGTCATGGGCAGAAATAAGATCTCAGTCCCTGAGTGTGGAATGCAAATGTTCCTCTATGCGACACTAGCAGGTTCAGAATTTTTCTTTCTAGCTGTCATGGCCTATGACCGCTATGTGGCCATCTGCCATTCTCTTCATTACCCTGTCCTTATGAGCCATAAAATAGGTCTTCTCCTCGCATCTGGCTGCTGGTTTCTGGGATCTGTGGATGGATTCATGCTCACACCCATCACTATGACATTCCCTTTCTGCAGATCCCGGGAGATCCATCATTTCTTTTGTGAAGTTCCTGCTGTAGTGAAGCTCTCCTGCTCAGACACCTCTCTGTATGAGACACTCATGTACCTGTGCTGTGTGCTCATGCTCCTCATTCCACTGACAGTCATTTCAGGCTCCTATTCTTTCATCCTCCTTGCCATCCACAGGATGAACTCAGCAGAGGGAAAGAAAAAGGCACTTGCCACTTGTTCTTCCCACATGACTGTGGTCATCCTCTTCTATGGGTCTGCTGTCTACACCTACATGCTCCCCAGTTCCTACCACACCCCTGAGAAGGACATGGTTGTATCTGTCTTTTATACCATACTCACTCCTGTGTTAAACCCATTAATCTATAGTCTCAGGAATAAGGATGTTATGGGAGCTCTGAAGAAAATGTTGAATGTGGGAACAGTCTTTCAAGAAACTATAAAATAGTAACTTTGTATATTAACACTTTTTTCTATTTCTCTAAATATTATAACTTTAGAGTCTTATGCCAGTGTTGTTCCTTAGACACTCATCTCATAATGCATCATATCATTTGCATGCATGCCTCTTTTGATAATTCCTTCTGTATACTACAAACCTCTTTGATTCCATACTCTTTCTCCATTCAGAATGAATTTTGCTATCATATTGTACTAATATTACAGTTACTGACATTGATTTTTACACACTCATTCTGTAGGAGAATATCCATTCTTTTAGAAAACACATTACACAAATATAGAGATGTAAAGGTTATAAGGTAGTATTAAATGGTCTTCCTTTTTAAAAAAAATTGTTTGTTTTTTAAAATTTAATGTTGAGTTTTGAGAGAGTGAGACAGGGCATGAATAGAGGAAGGGCAGAGAGACAGAGAGGGAGACACAGAATCTGAAGCAGGCTACAGGCTCCGAACTGTCAACACAAAGCCCGATGAACCCAAGAACAACGAGATCATGGCCTGGGATGACGTCAGATGCTTAACCGACTGAGCCACCCCTAAAAACTGCCTTTAATAAGATAGATAAAAAAGAAAGAAACAGGGGCGCCTGAGTGGCTTAGTCGGTTAAGCGTCCGACTTTCGCTTAGGTCATGATCTCGCGGTTTGTGGGTTCGAGCCCTGCGTCAGGCTCTGTGCTGACTGCCAGCTCAGAGCCTGGAGCCTGTTTCAGTCTGTGACTCCCTCTCTCTCTGACCCTCCCCTGCTCACGCTCTCTCTCTCTCTCTCCTGGAAATAAATAAAACATTAAGAAAAAAAGAAAGAAAGAAAGAAACAGAGATATTGACAGAATTGTGAAGCAAACAGTTACAATATTAATGATAGGTTTGAAAGAAAGATTCGCAGAGAAGTTATGAAGCAAATAGATACAATGGTAACAGTAGGCAAAGAGTATATAGGTGATCTTTGTACCTTTTTATTTGTATTGCATTTATGCAAATTTGGAATTAACTCCAAATAAAGAGTTAAAACATCTTTCTACTTCTAAAGTTAAAATAGTTTTGTTATCTGTTTGGTGGCTGTGTAAGTAACATTATTTAAAAAAAAACACACTCATTTCAGTTTGGCTATTCGTCATTAAGGTGATCCAATCATTGGCTCATATTTATTGGAGCTTACCTTGTTCTACATCATCTATCCTTAAAGACATATAGGGGAAGTTAATAGTCACCACCATGTAGTAAGTTCAGGATCCACAATTGCATAAGATATTGTGGAGAAACAGTAATATAGGGTGGAATGAATAATTAGGGAAGGTTATTTGCATGAAGTGATATCTGAATTGAGTTTTAAGCTATGTAACTGATTAAACAAAGAGACAGGATGCCAAATAGTCTATCTTTCATATATTCAGTACATATTTTATGATATACTATAATAAATATATTAGCTAAGTGCTATTAAAATATAAAGAGTATATGACTGCTATGTATGAGAAGTTTGAAATGGTAGTGGTAGTTATAGGTGTTATAAAGTATACAATATGCTTTGATGCTGATTTGGAAAATGAACACTTCATGAGGAAACATCAGTTATGCCTGTGACATGCTGTGATATGTGAGTTCATTCAAGTCAAGAGGATTGAGAGAAGGCCTTGGAGCTCTTTTTGAATGATGCCTAGATGTTACCTTCTGGTAAGTAGTGGAGTTTCAGTAGCAGGAACTTCCACAGGGACAATATGTCTCATAAAAGGTACAACATGAGCAAAGGAGATGGTAGAACAAACAGAAACAGTAATTATTCCAACAGAAACCCATTTTATCTATCTATCTATCTATCTATCTATCTATCTATCTATCTATCTATCCATCTATCTATCTATCAATCATCTATTTATTTATTTGGGGGGGTTTAGACACTCACATCTTGCCCTTCCTTAACTCAGAGTTTTACACAAAGTAATTAAGTTATCAGACTTGTATTTTAGAAATGTTAAATCAGTGCTCACCAACTGGAAAAGGGTAACCATGGAGGCATGAGGTCCAGGTGAGTAAGGATGGTGAACGAAATAGTGTTAATCTAAATCGAATAGACCATGCTTTAACCAAGATAGATATTTGGGGTAAGTGTAACACTGTTGAACTTGCTCCATGAAACCATAGACATGGTTTCCTGTCTACCATTTTCCAATTGACTATGTCGAAATGGAGAATTGTCAGGTTGTTTCAAACACACAAACTGCATTTTACTTTGACACACTCAAAAGGTTTTGCAATATTTGAGATTGCAAATTAGAAAACAAATTTCCAATATTTTTTGCTTCAAAATGAATGAATAAAATATATGCATTCTTTAACTTTCAAAGAGAATTGAGAAGGATAATGAATCACATCTCAATTTTCTGGACTGTATCATAAACACATTTGATGTTTCCATTTGTAATACCTGAGAAATGAAACACCAACATAATGAGAAGAAACAATGTGGAGTGGAAAAATTTCCTATAAAATGTAGCTCTAATTTTTACTGTATCTTAAACCTTAAAGTTTTATTAGAAAATATTATAAAACATAGAACACCTGGGTGCCTGAGTCATGTAAGCATCTGACTTCCGCTGAGGTTGTAATCTCACAGTTTGTGAGTTTGAGCCCCCATTAGGCTTCCCACTGTCAGTGCAGAACTGCTTCGGATCCTCTGTCCTCCCCTCTCTCTGCCCCTCCCCTGCTTGTGCTCTCCACCCCTCTCTTTCAAAATAAATAAATAAAACTTTAAAAAATATTATAAAACAATGAGTTATCTTTTTTAAATTTATTGTTAAATTTACATCCAAATTAGTTAGCATATAGTGAAACAATGAATTCAGGAGTAGATTCCTTAATGCCCCTTATCAATTTAGTTCATCTCCCCTCCCAAACCCTTCCAGTAACCCTCTGTTTGTTCTCCATATTTAAGAGTCTCTCATGTTTTGCCCTTCTCCCTGTTTTGACATTATATTTGCTTCTCTTCCCTTATGACCATCTGTTTTGTATCTTAAAGTCTTCATAAGAGTGAAGTCATATGATATTTGTCTTTCTCTGACTGACTAATTCCGCTTAGCACAATACCCTCTAGTTCCATCCACACAGTTGCAAATGCCAAGATTTCATTCTTTTTTATTGCCAAGTAATATTCTATCTATCTATCTATCTATCTATGCATCATCTTATTCATCCATTCAGCATTGATGGACATTTGGGCTCTTTCCATACTTTGGCTCTTGTTGACAGTGCTGCTATGAACATTGGATGCAATGCGTCCCTTCGAAACAGCATACCTGTTATCCCTTGGATAAATACCTACCAGTGCAATTGCTGGGTCATAGGGGAGTTTTATTGTGAATTTTTGAGGAACCTCCACACTGTTTTCCAGAGTGGCTGCACCAGTTTGCATTCTCACCAGCAGTGCAAAAGAGATCCTCTATCTCCATATCCTCACCAGCATCTGTTGTTGCCTGAGTTGTTAATGTTAGCCATTCTGACAGATGTGAGGTGGTATCTCATTGTGGTTTTTGACTTGTATTTCCCTGACAATGAGTGATGTTGAGCATTTTTTCATGTGTCAGTTGGCCATCTGGATGTCTTCTTTGGAGAAATGTCTATAATGAGTTATCTTTTTTTAAAGAGTGTGTTCAAAGTACAATTTTTTTCATTATCTCTACTAATAAGATGTTAAAATAATTATGCTGCTGGTTTTTTTTTTCTAAAATTATATATAACCCCTAATATATAGAATTCCTAGACATGGAGGAATAATTGTTATTCCAAATTTATTGAAATTGGGTTTAAAAAATTAAATGAAAGAGGATACCTGGGTGGCTTAGTTGGTTAAATGACTGACCTTGGCTCAGATCATGATCTTGAGGTTTGTGAATTCAAGTCCCAAATTAGGCTCTCTGCTTTCAGTGTGGAGCCTGCTTTGGATCCTCTGTCCCTCTCTCTCCCTCTTTGCCCCTTCCCTGCTGGTTCTCTCCATCTCTCAAAATAAATAAATGAATAAATAAACTTGAAAAAATTAAATGAAAGAATCTTTGCAACTCAATTGCATTTGTTTACAATGCAAAATAAGTATCTGTTCACAGAGTAGTTTAAAATTTTTAAACTACAATATGAATAGTAGTTTAATTTACAATATGGATTATAGATAGATAATTTTGAGCTTGTGATGCCGCTACCATTTGACCAAATGTACAAGGTCCCACAGTTTCTACAATCTCAAAAATGCATTAAATATACTGACTGTAATTGTTTGTCATAACTTAGGAATAAGCCAACATGGACTAGGCAGAGAAATTGCATTATTTATATACCGTAAACATTTTAAATTATTGAAAAGATAAGATTTGAAGACCTAACAACTTAAAAATTATTTTCCGGGGATGGCTCAAGAAATAAGCACAAATCAACAAAACTATATGCATTGAAACTGACATTTAACATTGTTGCTTTTCCTTCCTTAATATTGTTATATAAACAAGTGATTTCTCTTCCTGTTTGACACATAGCTCAAGAATGTAATCCTCTAATGTTATGGCTAGAAAACCTGACTTGTATGGTTTAAAATTCTTTTATTTTTCCTTCCAAGATTTTGTTTAAACTCAAATTAGTTAACACATAGTTTAGTATTGATTTGAGGCATAGAATTTAGTCATTCATCACTTACATATAACACTCAGTGCTCATCAAAACAATACCTTCCACCACCCATTTAGCCGACCCCCCACATCTTCCCTCCAACAATCCACACTTTATTCACTATAGTTAAGAGTCTCTTATGGTTTGACTCCCTCTCTGTTTTTATCTTATTTTATTTTTCCTTCCCTTCACTTAATGTTCATCTATTTTGTGTCTTAAATTCCACATCTGAGGGAAACCGTATGGTATGTGTTTTTCTCTGACTGACTTATTTTGTTTACCATTAATACACTTCAGTTCCACCCATGTTGTTACAAATGGCAAGATTCTATTATTTTTTATGGCTGATTAACATTCCATTATATGTATACACCACCTCTTTTTTATCCATTCATTCCATGGACATTTGGCTCTGTCCATAATTTGGCTATTGCTGATAGTGCTGCTACAAACCTTAGGGTGCCAAGCCCCTTCAAATTAGTATTTTTGTATCCTTTGAATAAATACCTAGTAGTGCAATTTTTGCATTGTAGCATATTTTTATCATTAACTTTTTAAGGAACCTCTACACTGTTTTCCACAGTGTCTGCAGCAGTTTGCATTCCCACAAACAGTGTAAGAGGGTTCCCCTTTCTCCTTAACTTTGCTATTATCTCTTGTTTTCTGGGTTGTTAATCTTAGTCATCCTGACAAGTATGAGATGGTATTTCATTGTAGTTTTGATTTGTATTTCCCTGATGACAGGTGATGTTGAACATTGTTTCATGTGCTGTTTAGCAATTTGTATTTCTTCTTTGAAGAAATATCCCTTCATGTCTTCTGTCCATTTCTTATCTGGCATTGTTATTCTTTTGGGTGTTGATTCTTTCAAATGAGTTTATTTTTTTCTTTTTAAAAATGTTTATTTCTTTATTTTTGAAGGAGAGAGAGATAGAGCATGAGCAGGGAAGAACAGAGAGAGGGTGACACAGAATATGAAGCAGGCTCCAGGCTCTGAGCTGTCAGCACAGACCCTGATGCGGGGCTTGAACTCACAGACCATGAGATCATGACCTAAGCCAAAGCCAGAAGCTTAACCTATTGAGCCACCCAGGCACCCTAGGTGTTGATTTTTATAAATTCTTTTTAAATTTTAGATACTATCCCTTTATCCAATATGTCATTTGTAAATATCTTCTCCCATTCCATGGGCTTCCTTTTAATTTTGTTTATTGCTTCCTTCACTATGCAGAAACTTTTTATCTTGATGAGGTCCCAATTGTTTATTTTTGTTTTTGTGTTCCTAGTTCAAATTTATTTGTAACCTGAAAATCAAGCATGATCTAGGTATGCTTTTTAAACTAAGTCAACTATTTTAAGAATGTTTCAGGTTAGTTCATGGAGGTTTGGTTATATTCCATATGATTGTTATATCATCAATTTTTAAATAAAATACATACTAGCAAATCAAATTCAGCAGCCTATAAAAAGAATTATCCATCATGATCAAGTGAGATTCATTCCTGTGTTATGGGGCTCGTTCAATATTTGCAAATCAATCAATGTATCAAATTTAAAAAAATGATAAAACCCATAAGATCCTGTTGATAGATGCAGAAAAAGCATTTGACAAAATACAGCACCACTTCTTGATAAAGACCCTCGAGAAAGTTGAGATAGAAAGAACTTACTGAAACATCATAAAGTCATTTATGACAAGCCCTCAGCTAATATCGTTTTCAATGGGAAAAAAGTGAAAGCTTTCCCCTTGAGATCAGGAATACGACAGGGATGTCCACTCTCACCACTGTTGTTTAACTAGTGCTGGAAGTCCTAGCATCAGCAATCAGACAACAAATGGAAATCAAAGGCATCAGAATTGGCAAAGAAGAAGTCAAACTTTCACTTTTCACAGACGACATGATACTTTACATTGAAAACCTTATAGACTCCACCAGAAGTCTACTAGATCTGATCTTTGATTTCAGCAATTTTGTAGTGTACAAAATCATTTTACAGAAATCAGTTGCATTTTTATACACCAATAAGTAAGCAACAGAAAGAGAAATCAAGAAACTGATCCCATTCATAATTGCACAAAAGACCATAAAATACCTATGTGTAAACCTAACCAAAGATATAGGAGATCTACATGATGAAAACTATAGAAAAGTTATGAAGGAATTTGAAGAAGATACAAAGAAATGGAAAAGCATTCCATGCTCATTGATCAAAAGAATAAATATTGTTAAATGTCATTACTACCCAAAGCAATCTACACATTAAATGTGTTCCCAAGCAAAATTGCACCAGCATTCTTCTCAAAGCTAGAACAAACTATCCTAAAATTTGTATGGAACCACAAAAGACCTCGAATAGCCAAAGTAATATTGAAGAAGAAAACCAAAACGGGAGGCATCACTATCCCAGACTGTCGCTTCTACTACAAAGCTGTCATCATCAAGACAGTATAGTATTGGCACAAAATCAGGCACATAGACCAATGGAATAGAATAACAAACTCAGAATTGGACCCACATATGTATGGCCAATTAATCTTTGACAAAGCAGGAAAGGGTATCCAATGGAGAAAAGACAAGCTCTTTAACAAATGGTGCTAGGAGAACTGGACAGCAACATGCAGAAGAATAAAACAAGATCACTTTCTCACCTCATACACAAAAAGAAACACAAAATAGATAAAGGACCTGAATGTGAGACAGGAACCCATCCAAACCCTAGAGAAGAAAGCAGGAAACAACCTCCTTGACTCAATCACAGCAGTTTCTTACTTGACAAATCCCCAAAGGCAAGGGAATCAAGAGCAAAAATGAACTATTGGGACCTCATCATGTAAAAAAAAAAAAACAACTACAGCTCAAGGAAACAATCAATAAAACTAATAGGCCGCTGATGGAATGGGAAAAGATAGCTGCAATTGACATATCAGATAGAGGGCTAGTATGCAAAATCTATAAAGAACTCTCCAAACTCCACACTAGAAAAACAAATAATCCAGAGAAGAAATGGGCAGAAGACATGAACAGACACATCCCCAAAGAGGACATCCAGATGGCCAACAGACACATGAAACAATATTCAGCTTCCTTCATTATCAGGGAAATACAAATCAAAACCACACTGAGATATCACCTCACGCCAGTCAGAGTGGCTAAAATGAACAAATCAGGAGACTCTATATCTTGGCGAGGATGTGGAGAAATGAGCACCCTCCTACACTGTATTTGTGAATGTAAACTAGTGCAGCTCCTCTGGAAAACAGTGTGGAGATTCCTCAAAAAGTTAACAATAGAACTACCCTATGTCTCAGCAATAGCACTGCTAGGAATTTACTCAAGGGGTACAAGAATGCTGATGCATAGGGGAACATGGACCCCAATGTTCATAGCAGCACTCTCAACAATAGCCAAAACATGGAAGAGCCTAAGTGTCCATCATTGGACGAATGGATCAAAAAGGTGTGGTTTATCTATACAAATGGAATACTACATGGCAATGAGAAAGAATGAAATCTGGCCATCTGTAGCAACGTGGATGGAACTTGAGGGTGTTATGCTGAGCGAAATAGGTCAGGCAGAGAAGGACAGATACCATATGTGTTCACGTATAGGTGGATTAGGAGGAATTTGACAGAGGACCATGAGGGAGGAAAAGTGGAAAATAGTTGGGGAGAGGGAGGGAGGCAAACCTTGAGAGACTCTTGAATGCCAAGAACAAATTGATGGTTGATGGAGGTGGGAGGGAGTGGAAGGGGGGTTATGGGTATGGAGGAGGGCACTTGTGGGGATCAGTACTCAGTGTTATATGGAAACCAACTTGTCAATAAACTATTGAAAAGAAAGAAAAGAAAATTTTCAAATAAACAACCTAACTAGAAAAAGAGGAATATGGAAACCTAGAGCCAGCCGAAGGGAAATGATAAAGATGAGAGAAGAAATAAGTGACACAGACAAAGACAACAAAACAATAGAACAGATCATTGGAAACAGAAGCTGGTTGTTTGGGGGAAAAAATTAAGTTGGTAAACACTTGCTACTTAAGCATATCAAAAAGGAATGAGAAATGGGCTAAACAAATAAACCCAGAAATAGGAGAGGAGAAATCAAAAGTAACCCACAGAAATACAATAAAAAGAAAAGATTGTGACAAACTATACACCAATAAATTGGACAACCTGGGAGAAATAGATAAATTCCTAGATACAAATAAACCACCAATACTAAAAAAGGAAGATTCAGAAAATTTGAACTGATTAAAAACTAGCAAAGAAATTGAATCAGCAATTAAAAATCTCCCAAAAAAACATAAGTCTAGGGCCAGATGGCTTTCCTACAAACATATAGAGTCAATATCTATTCTTCTCAAACTATCCCAAACAATAGAAAATAAAAGAAAACTTCCAAATTATTTTATGAGACCAGCATTATCCTGATTCCAAAACTAAACAAAGATTCCACTAAAAAAAAAAAAAAAAAAAAAAAAANAACAAACATATAGAGTCAATATCTATTCTTCTCAAACTATCCCAAACAATAGAAAAAAAAAGAAAACTTCCAAATTATTTTAAAAAAAAAAAAAAAAAAAAAAAAAAAAAAAAAAAAAAAAAAAAAGCTACTGGCCAGGTTCCCTGATGAGCATGGATACAAAATTCCAATAATACATAAAAGAATTATTCATCATGATCAACTGGCATTCCTTAGGGGGCTGCAAGGATGTTTCGATATTTGCAAATCAATCAATATGATATACTACATTAATAAAAGAAAGGAGAAGAACCCTATGATTCTTTCAATAGATGTATAAAAAAGCATCCATTTAGGATAAAAACCCTCAACAATGTAAGGATAGAGGGAACATATATCAACATAATAAAGGCTGTATATGAAAAACCCGCAGGTAATATCAATTAGACACAAATGAGAGTTTTTCCTCCATGGTCAGGAATGAGACAGGGATGTCAACTCTCACCATTATTTAACATAGTACTGGTAGTCTTAGCTACCAGACTGGTAGTCTTTAACCCCAGAAATAAGACATAAAAAATAAATAACAGTCATCAAAGTAAGCAAGAAAGAAGTCAAACTCTTCACTGTTTGCAGATCACATGATACTCTCTATAAAAACAAACAAACAAGGGGCGCCTGGGTGGCTCAGTCGGTTAAACATCCGACTTTCGCTCAGGTCATGATCTCAAGGTTCGTGGATTCGAGCCCCGTGTCGGGCTCTGTACTGACAGCCAGGTCAGAGCCTGGAGCCTGTTTCAGATTCTGTGTCTCCCTGTCTCTCTGACCCTCCCCTGCTCGTGCTGCCTCTCTCTCAGAAATAAACAAAACATTAAAAACCAACAAACAAAAGATTTCATGAAAAAATTACCAGAACTGATATACAAATTAAAGTCACAAAATACAAAATCAAGGTGCAGAAATCTGTTGCATTTCTATACACCAATAAAGAAACAGAAGAAAGAAATAAAGAAAAAAAAGTCTCATTTACAATTGCACTGAAAACTTTAAGATACCTAGGAATAAACCTAACCATACATGTAAAAGATCTGTACTCTGAAAACCATAAAACACTGATGAAAGGAATTGAAGATGACAGAAAGAAATGAAAACACATCGCATGTTCATGCATTGGAAAAACAAATATAGTTAAAATTTCTAAATTACGCAAAGCAATCTATACATTAAATGCATTCCATGTCAAAATACTAACAGCAAAGTGTCTGGGTAGCTCAGTGCTTTAAGCGTCCAACTCTTGATTGTGGCTCAGGGCATGATCTCACAGCTTTGGAAGTTTGAATACCACATCAGGCTTTGTCTGACAGTGCTGAGTCTGCTTGGGATTCTTTTTCTCTCCTTCTCTCTGTCCCTTCCCCATTCGGTCTCTCTCTCTCATTCAAAACAAATAAGTAAACTTTTAAAAAATACCAATTTCATTTTTTACAGAGCTCGACAATCAAATGTGAAATTTGTATGGAATTATAGAAGACCCCACATAGTCAAAGCAACATTGAAAAGTAAAAGCAAAATAGAAGACATCACAATTTCAGATTCCAAGTTTTATTACAAAGCTGTAATGATCAAGACACTACGAAACTAGCACGAAAAATAGACATATAGATCAATGGAACAGAACAGAAAACCCAGAAATGAACTCGCAAGTCTATGGTCAACTAGTTATTGACAAAGCAATAAAGAATATCCAGTGGAAAAAAGAGAGTCTCCTCAACAATTGGTGTTGGAAAAACTGGACAGCAACATGCAAAAGAATGAAAATGGGCCACTTTATTACACTATACACAAAAATAAATTCAAAGTGGATGAGACTTGATGTGAGACAAGGAAACATCAAAATGCTAGAGGAGAACACAGGCAGCAACACATCAGCTACAGCATCGTCTTTCTAGATAGAGCTCCTGAGATGAGGGAAACTAAAACAAAACAAAACAAAAAATCTATTGAGACTGCATCAAACATAAGAAGTTTTTGCACAGTGAAAGAAACAATCAATGAAATTAAAAGGCAACCTATGCAATGTTAGAATATATTTTGAAATGACATATCTGATAAAGAGTTATTATTTAAAATCTATAAAGAACTTACCAAACCTGATATCCTGAAACAAATAATCCAGTTAAAGATGTGCAGAGGCCATGGATAGACAGTTTTTCCAACAAAGATATACAGATAGTCAACAAATGAAAAGATGGTCAACACTACTGTTGATTAGGGAAATGCAAATGAAACTACAATTAAATTTCACCTCATATTTGTCAGAATGGTTAAAATTAACAATACAGGAAATACATGTTGGTGAGGATGCAGAGGCAGGGGAACCATCTTACATTGTTGGTGGGAATGTAATCTGGTGCAGCCACTCTGGAAAACAGTATGGAGACTCTTACAAGAGTTAAAATAGAACAACCTTTTGATCCAGCAATTTCACTGCTAGGTATTTGCCCAAAGGATACTAAATACTGTTTTCAAAGGCCCCAATCACACTCGTGTTTACAGCAGCATTGTAAACAATAATCAAGTTATAGAAATACCCCATATGTCTGCAGACTGCTGAATGTGTAAAAAAAATCTGAGATATATATATATATAATTCTCAATAAAAAATAATAAATTTTTGCCATCCAAAAAGACATAGATAGAGCTAGAGATTATTCTGCTAAGTGAAATAAGTAATTCATAGCATGTTAAATATATGATTTCACTCATGTGTGGAATTTAAGAAACAAAAGAAGTGAACAAAGATGGGGGGAGAGAGGCAAAACAGAAAACAGGTGATTAAATATGGAGAACAAATTGAGGGTTACTGGAGAGGATGTAAGGAGTGAATGGTTTAAATGGTGATGGATATGAAGTAGTGCACTTATTGTGATGAACATGGGTTGTTGTATATAAGTGATAAATCACCAAATTCTATACCTGAAACTAATATTACATTGTTACCTAACTAGAATTTAAATAAAAATTTGAAACTAAAAAAACCTTTTGAACATTTTTTAAACCTTATAAATATTTAAAACAGATACCAGTTGAACTTCTAGTGCCAAAATTATAATATTTTTGACAAAAATACATTGGATTGAAATAAAAAATTCCAAGGCATTGAAAACTAAAATAATAGTAAGGATTAGGACATAATAGTTGACTATCTAAAATAAAATGAAGAAAAGCAAATACTTTGGGGGAACATCTATCAACTGTGAGACTATTTCAAAATAATTGTTATGCTCAATGCAGAATACATAATAAGTAATTTGAAGAAATAATGAAAAATAATTTTCAAGTTTGATAAAAACTATAAATTCATCAATCATAGAGACATCACAAAATTATATCACAAGATACAATATGAAACAATAGGACATGTTATAATTAAATCATATATAATACCATTGATAAAAGATATTTATTAGAGTCAAAACAGTTTGTGAAAATTGAAGAAGTCTTCAGGAACAACATACACCAGGACAAATTTCAGTAATATGTTTAAAATAATGATTTTTAACAAAAAAAACTTGTTAACCTAAACTTGTGTCAGGTACAATGGCAGCCTTAGAGGACCCTCAGCACGCCTAGTCCCATGGACACAATTAGATGGTACTCATATCAGGACAAATAATCTAGAAATGACCTAAAGATTGGAAGAACAAACTCCACAACTAAAGGTAGAGAAGAGGCCACATAGAAAATGGTAGAAAGGGTGGAAACATTGTTTGAGAGTGAAACTGATTATTGCTATCAAAGATCAGGAAGGAGCTGGGGGTGTGGTGAAGGACAGGATACAGACTATTATACCATGAAGCCTGAACAGGGAATATGAATCTCTGTAACATTTATCTTCAAATGCCAAAGGGGCTTCAGCCTGAGTTTTAAAACCAGTGGAACTTAAACCAAGGAATTTTGAAATTTAAAAGGCTCATCTCTGGGAGAGCCTGGAGGATGAGAAAACTGAGTTTCTGCCCTTGAAGTGACAGCAGTACAAACAACCATCAGAAATATAGTATAGAACCAACAGTTTGAAAAATACCTGGGGCACACAAAAGGGAGAGTTATTTACTCATCTTAGAGCATGGCCCAGAGATATAGAGATCTCAAGGTGACTTATTTAGGAACAAAGGTTCTGACAGTCATCATTTCCCTCCTGACCCTCCAGCATAAACACATACCCACCTGATAGAACGAGTGTGGCACTTGCACTTGCTACCTAACTTGCCCTGCCTCTCTGAACGTAAATGGATATGCCCCTTCCAGTCATGTTTGATTATTGGTGCTAGAGGTTTCTGCCCACAGAAGACTGATACAACTCCTCCTCCCCCCCAACACCATATCTCCTGGCCTTGGGTCACATTTCCTACAATGGTGGTAGTGGGTCTTATTTCACAAGTAGACTACTGCATGCTTTGTTACAATAAAGCCTAATCACAAAAGGAAAAGAGAGACTCTGAAGATTACAAGACTGAAAGAAAAAGTGATAAAAACATAAGGGCAGGGCACACACAACACACATAGGGGACACTCCCAGAAGCTCCAGGCTCTGGGGAACTGAGGACAATATAATCATGGCCGCTACAAGGACCTCACCTTTAAAAAGTATTACCTTTAAGAGAAGAAGATATAGCTGAGATTCTCAATACTCATAAACAGATACAGTGAGTTGGACAAAATCAGGAAATAAGAATGTGTCCTATGTGGAAAAAAAAAAAAAGGACAAAACCACAGTAAGAGACCTAAGCAAAATAGGTTAATTAATATTCTTGATAAAGTAATAATCATAAAGATACTCCAAAGTCTTGAGAAAAGAGTGTATGATATCAGTGAGATCCCCAACAAAGAGATAAAAAAAGAACCAATCAGAGACAAAGAAAATAATCAAAGAGATCAAAGAGGAAACAGAAGGATGAATTAATAATGTGAAACACCAGTAATCAAACTTAAGTAATGAGATAAAATTATGCAAAATGAAAATAGATATAGGAAAATCAATGATGCCATCAAGTGTAATAGCATTCATATTATTATCATCCCGGGAAAAGAAGAGAAATAAAAGGGGTAGAAATTTTATTTGAAGAAATAACAGAATGATGCTGAACATCTTTTTGTGTGTCTGTTAGCCATCTGGATGCCTTCTTTGTAAAACTGACCATTCATATATTCTGCCCATTTCTTCATTTAATTATTTATTTGGGGGAGTTGGGTTTGATAAGTTTTTCAAAGATTTCGGATAGTAGTCCTTTATCTGATATGTCATTTACAAATATCTTCTCTATTCCGTCTAAATACAGATCAAAACCACAATGAGATACCACTTCACACATACTGACATGGCTAAGATGAGCAACTCAGGAAACAAGAGATGTTAGAGAGGATGCAGAGAATGAGGAGCCCTCTTACACTGTTGGTTGGTGAGAATACAAACTAGTGCAACAACTCTGGAGAAGAGTATTGTGTTTTCTCAAAATATAAAAATTAGAGCTACCCTACAACCTAGCAATTGCTCTACTAAGTATTTATCCAAAAAATAAAAAATTCTGATTCGAAGGGGCACATGCATCACAAAGTTTGTAGCAGCAAACAATATGCAAATTGTGGAAAGAGCCCATTTTCCATTGAATGATGAATGGATAAAGAAGATGTGGTATAGATAAATAATGGAATATTACTCAGCCATCAAAAAGAATTGAATCTTGTCATCTGCAACAAAATGGATGGAATTAGATTGTATTATGCTAAGTGAAATAAGTCAGAGAAAGACTTATTATTTCACATACATGCAGAATTTAAGAAACACAGCAGATGAACATAGGGGAAGAGAAGGAAAAATAAGATAAAAAGAGAGAGAGAGGCAAACTGAAGAGACTTTTAAATACAGGGAACAAACTGAGGGTTTCTGGATGACAGGTGGGTGGGGGATGTGCTAAATGGGTAATGGGCATTAAGGAGGACACTTGTTTGGATGAGCACTGGGTATTATATGTAAGTGATGAATCACTAAATTCTACTCCTGAAACTCATATTACCCTATATGTTAACTCACTTGGATTTAAATTTTAAAAAGTTTAAATGCACTCTTACTCTTCTCCCCCCAAGTGCATTTTAAATATTTAGGGCTCCTTTAGGTGTAAGGGTAGGTTACACCTGACATACACCTAACATTGAGACATTTCTTCCTTCTCTAGGAAGGCCTGGATTACTATATACTTTTATGACCACAGTAACTGAATCCCAAAAGTTTGGATTGTCATTTTTTAATTTTCATTGGCTTCCATGTACTTTTTATTTTCCTCTTTAATTTTTGGTTAACCCAATCATTCTTTAATAGGATATTCTTTAATTTTCAAGTATTTGTGGTCTTTCTAATTTTTTTCTTGTGATTGATTTCAAGTTTCATAGCATTGTGAAACTTATTCATGATATGATATCATGGTATGAAGATATTCATGGTTTGATATCGATTTTCTGTACATGTTAAGGGCTGACTTGTAATCCAGTATGTGATCTATTTCAAGAATGTTCCATGTGCACTCGAGAGGAATGTGTATTCTGATGCTTTAGGTTGAAATGTCCTCAATGTATCTGTTAACTCCATCTGGTCCAATGTATCATTCAGAGCTGTTGTTTCCTTACTGATTTTCTGCCTCAATGATCTGTCCATTGCTGTAAGTGAAGTATAAAGTCCCCTACAATAATAGTATTATTATCTATAAATTTGTTTATGTTTGTGATTAATTGATTTATATATTTTGGTGGTTTTGTGTTGGGAGCATAAATATTTACAATTGCTAGATCTCCTTGGTGGAAAGATACCTTAATTATGATATAATGTTCCTCTTCATCTTTTGTCACAGTCTTTGTTTTAAAAAATGGTTTGTCTGTTATAAGTATGGCCACTCTGGCTTTCTTTAGATGCTTTAATCAAAAGACATATGGTATCCGTATGAATATTTTAAAAAGACCCATCTATATGCTGTCTATGAGAGACTGATATTACACCTAAAGACAGCTGAAATTTGGGGGTAAAAGGATGGAGAATCATCTACCATGTTAATAGGTATTTAAAATTAAATGATGATCAACTTAGTATACACTGCTATATGCAGAAGAGTTTACATGCAACCTAATAGTAACCAAAAAACAACATCCAGTAATATGCAATGAAAAACAGAAGTATATCACTAAAGAGAGACATAAAAAAGGAGAGTAAGGTAATAAATCATCAGAGAAAACTACAAAAAAAGTAAAATAGCAATTAATACATATCCGCCAATAATTACTCTGAATGTAAATAGACTAAATGTTTTAATTAAAAGACATAAAGTGATAATATGGATAAAAAATAAGAGCAATCTATATGCTGCTTACAAGAGACACATTTCTGAACTAACACACCTGCAGATTGAAACTGAAAGAATGGAAAAACATTTATCAGGAAAATGGATGTCAAAAGAAAGCTGGAGAAACAATGCTTGTATGGGACAACATAGACTTTAAAACAAAGTCTGTAACAAGGGGCAAAGAAGGACATTATATATACAAGGCAGAAACTACAACAAGAAGATATAACAATTATAAATATTTATGCACCCAAAACGGAAGCACCCATACATAAAAAAAAAAAAAACAGTTAATAACAGCATTAAAAAACAAATTTTTAATGTTTTATTTATTCAGAGAGAGAGAGACAGTGTGATCAGGGAAGGGTGAAAGAGAGAGGGAGATACAGAATCCGAAACAGGCTCCAGGCTCTGAGCTAGCCATCAGCACAGAGCACGACGCGGGACTCTAACCCACAAACTGTGAGATCATGACCTGAGCCGAAGTCGGATGCTTAACCGACTGAGCAACCCAGGTGCTCCTAAAAATGAATTTATGGTAACAGGGTAATACTAACACCCCATTTATATAAATTGACACATCATTCAAACAGAAAATTAACAAGGAAAGAATAGCTTTGAATCACAAACTGGACCAATGGATTAAATATATTCAGAAAATCTAATCCCCAAACAGCAAAATACAAAATCTTTTCAACTGCACAGAGAACATTTTCCAGAATAGATCACATAATTTCTGGTATCTCTTTGATTAATTAATTCATAATTTTTATCAAACTTGAACTTTTTTTCATTATTTCTTCAATTACTTATTATGTCTTCTCTCTCTTGCATTAAGCATAACAATTATTTTGAAATAGTCTCACAGTTGATAGATTTTTCTCCTCAAGTACTTGCTTTTCTTCATTTTATTTTAGATAGTCTTAATTATTATGTCTTAATGCATACTATAATTTTGGATTTTAATGCCTTGGAATTTGTTATTTCAATCCAATGTATTATTATCACAAATATTATAACTTTAGCACTAGAAGTTCTAGTGTAAATTTAAATTAGAAATTAAGAAATGAAGCAAAAATACCCTAAAGACTCCACCAATGAAGCTATTGGAACAAATAATTGAGTTCAGAAAGTTCTCATAATACAAAATCAATGTACAGAAATTTGTAACATTTCTATACACTGATGATAAAGGCGCAGACAGAGAAATGAAGAAAATAGTCCCATTTACAATTGCATCAAAATTATAAGGTAAATAGGAATAAATTTAACTGAAGAGGTAAAAAACACATACTATGAAATAAATTCATGAAAGAAATTGAAGGCAGCTCACAGAAATGAAAACACATTCCATGCACATGGATTGGATGAACAAATATTTCTAAAATGTTACATTGTGCAAAGCAATCTCTATCAAAGCAGCAATAACATTTTTTACAACATTTTTTCAGAAGTATAACAAATAATCCTAAAATTTGTATGGAAACAGAAAAGATCCTAAATAGCCAAAGCAATCTTTTAAAAGGCAAACAAAATTGTAGGTTTTGGATTTCTTTGCAATATTACAAAGCTATAGTAATCAAATCAGTATGGTACTGACACAAAAATAGACACATAGATCAATAAAATAGAATGGAAAACCCAGAAATAAATTCACAATTATATAACAAATCGATTTTTGACAAAACAGAAAAGAATACATAATGAGGAAAAGGCAGTATGTTCAACAGTGTTCAAAAAATGTACATCAATTCCATGTACAGAAACATAGAAAAGAATGAAACTACCATTTTCTTACATCAGAGACAAAATAAGTTCAAAATGGATCACACACCTAAATGTGAGACTTGAAACCATAAAAATACTAGGAGGCAACACAGGTGGTAACTTCTTTGACATTGTCCATATCAGCTTCATTCTAGATATTCTCCTTAGGCGAAGGAAACAAATGCAAAAATAAACTCTGAAGACTTCATCAAAATAAAATAAAATAAAAAACTACTATTATTTTACTGGAAAGGAGTGCTAAGGTAATAATAAACCAAAAGTAAAAGACAACCTATGGAATGGGAGAACATATTTGCCAATGACATATCTGTTAAGATCTAGTACTTAAACTAGATAAAGAACTTATAAAACTCAACACCAAAAATCAAATTATCTGATTAAAAAATGAACAGAAAACACAAACACATATTTCTCCAAAGAAGGCATCCCGATGGCCAACAGACACATGTAAAGATACTCAAAATCACTCACTATCAGGGATATGCAAATCAAAACTACAATATAAATGTGATATCACTTAAACCTCTCAGGGTGACTAAAATTAAAAACACAAGAAACAACAAGTTTGGCTAGGAAGTGGAGAGAAAATAAAAATCTCTCATCCTGTTGGTGGGAATACAAAGTTGTGAGTCACTCTGGAAATCAGTATGAAGGTTCCTCAAAAAGTTAAGAATAGAAGTACTTCATGATCTAGTAATCACATTTCTGGGTATACACCCCCAAATACAAAAAATAATAATAATTCAAATGGATACATGCACCCTGATGTTTATTGCAGCATTATTTGCAATAGCCAAATATATGGAAGCAACCCAAGAGTCCATCAATAGATAAACTGATAAAGAAAACGTGGTATAATGTGAAAACTTTTCAGCCATAAAAAAGAATAAAATTTTGCATTTGCATCAACCAGGATGGAGCCAAGGGGTATAATGCCAAGCAAAATTCGTCAGTCAGAGAAAGATAAATAACATGTTTTCACTCATATTTGTAATTTAAGAAACAAAATAGAGCAAAGAAAGAGAGAGAGAGAAACCATTAAACTAACGTTTAACTATAGAGAACAATGTATTGCTTAGCATAGAGGATGTGTTGGGGAGCTGGGTGAAATAAATGATGAAAATTAAGGAGTACAATTTTCATGATGAACACTGAGTAATGTACAGAACTTTTGAGTCACTATATTGTACACCTGAAGCAAATATAACACTTTTTATTAAATATACTAAAGTCATAGTAAAATAGCTTAATAAAAATTATTAACCTAGAACCTATACCCAAATAATATCTTTCAAGCTTAATGATGAATTAATGTGAAATATGATGACCTTTTTCCCCTAAAATAGCTAATATATTGGGGAGGCCTGTTAAACTTTGACAGAATTTAAGTATCCACTTACAAAGTTAAATTTTAAAAAAGTGCTAAAAAGGAGAAAAATAATTTCACTGTGGTGAGAGAGTATTCTGACACTTAAGCATGTTACTCACTTCCTCTTACAACAATGTTTGGGGGACAATATGAGGATGACTGTGCACAAACAAGGTGTAGCAATAGACCAGAGAAAGCAATAGACATTTTTTAAATATTAGTTTTGTCATGGTGTTTGGATTCCTGAAGGAATGGTGTGTGTATGATCTTCGTTGCACCAGATTTAAAATACTCCCTATGCTGGCATACCAGTTCAAGAAGACAGTGTGAGAAGATTCTGAACTCACCTCATCCCATGAACACAACAAATTTATTTCCACTTATGGAAAAATTTCCTCTGAAAAAGTTATGAAACTAGATCAACAGCATCTCCACCACAATGGATAAGTGTGCCACATTTGAGAGGTAAAAAATTCGAGACACACTCTATAGTCAAAAGGTCAAAAGTAGGTGACCAACAATTGAAAGAAGTATCACAAAAACAGAACAACTTCGCTGAGGAACAAAGGCTTGTGTCTGCTAAAGTTGGCACCCTAACTCTTGGGGCCTGCATGGAGAAATAAGCATCAAAAACACAAAAACAATGGGGATTACATAGAAGAGAATAAAGGGAATGGAAAATGTGATGTTAAAAAACTCACCAGACAACTCATTTACCTTGAGACTCAGCAGACAGTTTGATAGGTGCCTATACTGTACATAAAGAGATCCACTTTTCTTTCTTTTTTTATTCAGGTCTTAGTATTTTTAAATTTACATTCAAGTTAGTTAGCATTTGGTGCAACAATAATTTCAAGAATAGATTCCTTAATGCCCCTTACCCATTTAGCCCATCCTCCCTTCCACAACCCCTCCAGTAACTTTCTGTTTGTTCTCCATATTTAAGAGTCCTTTAGAGTCTTTTATGTTTTAGTCTCCCTTCCTGTTTTTATATTACTTTTGCTTCCCTTCCCGTATGTTCGTCTGTTTTGTATCTTAAAGTCCTCATATGAGTGAAGTCATATGATATATGTCTTTCTCTGACTAATTTCTCTTAGCATGATACCCTCAAGTTCCATCCACACAGTTGCAAATGTTAGGATTTCATTCGTTTTTAATTGCTGATTAATACTCCACTGTATATATATGTACCACTTCTTCTTTATCCATTCATCCGTCAATGGACATTTGGGCTCTTTCCATACTTTGGCTAATGTTTATAGTGCTGCTATTAACATTGAGGTGATATTAACATTGAGGTGAGTGTGTCCCTTTGAAACAGCACACCTGTATCCCTTGGATAAATACCTAGTAGTGCAATGGCTGGGTCGTAGGTAAGTTCTATTTTTAATTTTTTGAGGAATCTCCATACTGTTTTCCAGAGTGGCTGTATCAGTTTGCATTCCCAGCAGCAGTGCAAAAGAAATCCTCTTTCTCCGCATCCTCTCCAGCATCTGTTGTTGCCTGACTTGTTGATTTTAGCCATTATGATGGGTATGAGGTGGTATCTCATTGTGGTTTTTATTTGTATTTCCCTGATGATAAGTGTTGTTAAACATAGGTTCATGTGTCTATTGGCCATCTGGATGTCTTTTTTGGAGAAGTGTCTGTTCATATCTTTAGCCCATTCTTTACTTTTTTGGGTGTTGAGTTTGATAAGTTCTTTATAGATTTTGGATACCAACCCTTTATCTGATAAGCTATTTGCAAATATCTTCTCCAATTCCATTGGTTGCCTTTTAGTTTTGCTGATTGTTTCCTTCGCGGTGCAGAAGCTTTTTTATTTAAATGATAGTTCATTTTTTGCTTTTGTTTCCCTTGCCTTTAGAGACATGTTAAGTAAGAAGTTGCTGCAGCCAAGGTCAAACAGGTTCTTGCCTGCTTTCTCCTCAAGGATTTTGATGGCTTCCTGCCTCACATTTAGGTATTTCGTCCATTTTGAGTTTCTTTTTGTGTATTGTGTGAGAAAGTGGTCCAGGTTCATTTTTCTGCATGTCGTTGTCCAGTTTTTCCAGCACCACTTGCTGAAGAGACTGTCTTTATTCCATTGAACATTCTTTCCTGCATTGTAAAAAATGAGTTAGACATACGTTTGTGGGTCCATTTCTGGGTTCTCTATTCTGTTCCATTGATCTGAGTGTCTGTTCTTGTGGCAGTACCAGATTGTCTTGATGATTACAACTTTGTAGTACAGCTTGAAGTCTGGGATTGTGATGCCTCCTGCTTTGGTTTTCTTTTTCAAGATTGCACTGGCTATGCAGGGTCTTTTCTGGTTCCATACAAATTTTAGGATTATTTTTTTTAGCTCTGTGAAGAATGCTGGCATTATTTTGATAGAGATCACATTGAATATGTAGATTGCTTTTGGTAGTATTGACATTTTCACAATACATGTTCTTACCCAGGAACATGGGATATTTTTCCACTTTTGTGTCTTCTTCAATTTCCTTTATCAGCTTTCTATAGTTTTCAGTGTATAGATTTTTCACCTCTTTGGTTATGTTTATTCCTAGGTATTTTATCATTTTTGGTGCAATTGCAAATGGGATTGATTCCTTGACTTCTCTTTTTGTTGCTTCGTTGTTGATGTAGGAATCCAACCAATTTCTGTCATTGATTTTATATCCTGCCACTTTGCTGAATTCATGGATCAGTTCTGGCAGTTTTTTGGTGGAACTTTTTGAGTTTTCCATATAAAATATCATGTCATCTGCAAAGAGTGAAAGTTTACTTCCTCCTGGCTGATTTGGACGCCTTTTATTTCTTTCTGTTGTCTGATTGCAGATGCGAAGAGTTCGAATAATATGTCGAATAACAGTGGTGAGAGTGGACATCCCTGTCTTGTGCCTGACCTTAGGTGAAAAGCTCTCAGGTTTTCCCCATTGAGGGTGATATTAGCCTTGAGTCTTTGATGTATGGCTTTTATGATCTCGAGGTATGATCCTTCTTTCCCTACTTTCTTAAGGGTTTTTATCAAGAAAGGACTCTTTATATTATAAAATTTCCTGTGCATTGATTGAGAGGATTCTGTGGTTCTTGTCCTTTCTTTTATTGATGTGATGAATCACATTGGTTGTTTTGTGGATATTGAACCAGCCCTGTAACCCAGGTATAAATCCCACTTGGTCGTGGTGGTGGTGAATAATTGTTTTGATGTATTGTTGGATCCAGTGGCTAATATCTTGTTGAGGATTTTTGCATCTATGTTCACCAGGGAGATTGGTCTATAGTTCTCTTTTTTAGTGGGGTCTTTGTCTGGTTTTGGAATCAAGGTAATGTTGGTTTCATAGAAAGAGTTTAGGAGTTTTCATTCCATTTCTATTTTTTGGAATACCTTCAGAGGAATAGGTGTTACCTCTTCCTTAAATGTTTGTAGAATTCTTCTGGAAAGCCATCTGGTCCTGGACTCTTGTTTTTTGGGAAATTTTTGATTACTGATTTGCTTTCTTAATGGTTATAGGTCAATTCAAATTTTCTATTTCTTCCTGTTTCAATTTTGGTAGTTTTTATGTTTCTAGGAATTTGTCCATTTCTTCCAGATTGCTCATTTTACTGGCATATGAGTACTCATAATATTCTCTTATTATTGTTTGTATTTCTTTTTTTAATGTTTTTAAACGTTTATTTATTTTGAGGGAGAGAGAGAGAAAGTATGAGCAGCGGAAGGGCAAAGAGAGAGGAAGACACAGAATCTGAAGCAGGTTCCAGGCTCTGAGCTGTCAGTACTGAGCTCAAAGCGGGGCTTGAACTCACAAACTGTGAGATCATGACCTGAGCTGAAGTTGGACGCTCAACCAACTGAGCCACCCAGGCACCCTTATTGTTCGTTTTTCTGATGTGTTGGTTGTGATCTCTCCTCTTTCATTCTTGATTTTATTTATGTGGGTCCTTTCCTTTTTCTTTCTGACCCAACTGGCTAATGGTTTATCATTTTGTTAATTCTTTCAAAGATCCAGCTTCTGGTTTCATTGATCTGTTCTGCTGTTTTTCTGCTTGTTTGTTTGTTTGTTTCAATAGAATTTATTTTTGATCTAATCTTTGTTATTTCCTGTCTTCTGCTGGTTTGGGGTTTTATTTGCTGTTAATTTTCCAGCTCTTTGAGGTATAAGGTTAGGTTGTGTATCTGAGACCTTTCTTCCTTCTTTAGCAAGGTCTGGATTGCCATATTATACTTCCCTCTTATGACTGCATTTGCTGCATACCAGAGGTTTTGGTTTGCCGTGTTATCATTTTCATTGGCTTCCATGTACTTTTTAATTTCCTCCTTAACTTCTTGGTTCGCCCATTCATTCTTTAGTAGGGTATCTGTAGTCTCCAAGTATTTGTTATATTTACAAATTTTTCATGTGGTTGATTTCGAGTTTCATAGTGTTGTGGTCTGAAAATACGCGTGGTATGCTCCCGATCTTTTTGTAATTGTTGAGGGGTTGTTTCCCAGTATGCGGTCTATTCTGGAGAATGTTCCACTGCACTGGAGAAGAATGTATACTCCATTGTTTTAGGATGAAATGTTATGAATATATCTGCTAAGTCCATCTGGTCCAGTGTATCATTCAGAGCCAGTTTCCTTCTTGATTTTCTGGTTAGATGATCTGTTCATTGCTGTAAGTGGGATGTTAAAGTCTCCTACTATTATGGTATTATTATCAATGAGTTTCTTTATATTTGTGATTAATTGTTTTATATATTTGTTTTCTCACACATTTGGAGCATAAATGTTTACAATTGTTATGTCTTCTTGGTGGATAGACCCCTTAATTATGATATAATTCCCTTCTTCATCTCTTGTTACAGTTTTTATTTTAAAGTCTAGATTGTCTGATATAAGTATGGCTACTCCCATTTTCTTTTGGTGGCCATTAGCATGATAGATGGTTCTCCATCCCTTTACTTTCAATCTGAAAGTTTCTTTAGGAATAAATTGTGTCAAAGAGACCCATTCTCTAATCTTAAAGTGACTGAAAGAGAAGCAGATGCCAATTAGGATTCTCAAGAATGGAAGGACTGTGAAGCATCATTTATTTTATCTAATTCTACTTTGCTAATATTGGCACTGGTGGGTGACATTGAGGCAATCTCTCTCTAATCTGCTAGTGCAGCTAAGTGTATACTGCTGCACCTTCACCACAGTCATGGCACAACTGTTCAGGAGTCACCCCAGTGTTTTGGTGTCACAGCGTCACAAGGGGCAGTAAAGTGAGAACCATTCCACGCTGCAGCCATGGGTGAATGCCTTGTCCCCACAAGTCACAGTGATGTCAAAGACAGATAAATTCCTAACCCTTCAAACCACAGCCACAACGGAGGCAGACAAACATTCTGACCCTCTGTGACAGAGTCTCACCCCAACACAGCTGGTGGGGTGCATGGTACACTTCTGGGCTTCATGGGATGTCTCCACATGGGCCACTATTTCAAGACTGGAAAAGGTAGCTCTTTTGCCTAATATATAGAAACAGAGAACTAGGCAAAATGGGGAGTCAGAGAAATATGATCTAAAAGAAATAAGAATATAAAACCTCATTAACAGATCTTAATGAAATAGAGATAAGAAATCTATCAGATAAATATTTCAGAGTAATGGTCACTAAGATGCTCACCAAACTTGAAATAAAAAAAGAAGAATAGAGTGAGGATTTCAATAACAACAAAAAAGAATATATAAGAATATACCCAAAAAAGTCATAGATTTGAAAAATATACTAATTAAACTTAAAAATACACTGAGGTATTCAATAACAAAGTGAACAAAGCTGAAGAGTGCATCTGCAAGCTTGAAGACAAAGCAATGAAACTCACCCAGACAGAGCAGACAAAATGAAAACAATAAAAAAAATAATAATTTAAAATGTAAAGGTGACTTAGGGGATCTGTAGGGCAACATCAAGTGGAATAATATACATAGTAAGTGGATCCCCCCCAAAAAAAGAAGAGAGAGAGGAAGGAGGAAGAAACATTATTTGAAAAAACAATAATTGAAAGAGTCCTTAATCTGGGGAAGGAAACAAATATACATGTGCAGAAACTCCAGAGAGTTCCAAATGACATAGACCAAGGAGATCCACTCTAAGACACACTCTAATATTATGTCAAAAATTAAACTAGGGGAAAGAATCTTAAAAACAATAATAGAACAGCAATTTGTCATATACAAGGGAAACCCCAGAAAGCGATTAGGAGTTTCTTTAGCAGACACTTTGCAGGCTATGAAAAAGTGGTATGACATATTGAAAATACCATGAGGAAATGATTTCAAACCAAAAATATTTTATCTGGAAGTTATTACTTAGAATAGAAAAAGATATTACATATTTTTCAAAGAAGAAAACTAAACGAGTTAATCATCGCTAACCAAGCTTTACAAAATTTATAGGAATTTCTTTAAGGTGAAAAGAAATGTCAGTAGCTAATGGCATGAAAATAAAAATTCTTACTGAAAGAAGAATTAATTAATTAAGGATTCATTACCCATAAAATTAGTATGAAGGACAAAAAAAATAACACAATGAGCTAAAAATACAATAATTTATTAAGGTAACAGAAAATAAAAAAGACGGAAAATGTCATATCAAAAACATAAAATGTGGGAGGATAAAATATAAGCTTTTAAAGTGTACTCAAATTTAAACTACTATCTACTTATGGAGCACAGAGCATGAGTGGCTCTCCATTGTGTGTCCAACTCTTAATTTGGCTCAAGTCATGATTTCACATTTCATGAGTTTGAGCCCCGTGTTGGGTCCTGATCTAATAGCATGACGCCTGCTTGGGATTCTCTCTCTCTCCCTCTCTGTGCCCCTCCACCTTAAAATAAATAAATAAACTTTAAAATTACTATCAACTTAAAATAGACTGTTATATACAAGGGAATATTACATGTGAGCTTCACAGTAACCACAAAACAAAAAATATACATATTAAATAAACAAAAGAGTGTAAGAAAGAAAGCTAAAAAACAAACAAAAAAGCAAGGTTATTAAAACATGAAGGAAACAAGAAAGAAACAAGAAAATAACAGAAAGAAACAACAAAACAGCAAGGAAACAATTTTGAAAAACAGACCAAATAATCAAGAGACAGTGGTTGAATAGATTGAAGAATTTCACCAAGGGATACAGAAATGCTGATGCATAGGAGCACATGTACCCCAATGTTCATAGCAGTGCTCTCCACAATAGCTAAAACATGGAAAGAGCCTAAGTGTCCATCAACAGATGAATGGATCAAGAGGATGTGGTTTATCTATACCATGGAATACTCCATGGCAATGAGAAACAATGAAATCTGGCCATGTGTAGCAACATGGATGGAGCTTGAGGGTGTTATGCTGAGCAAAATAAGTCAGGCAGAGAAGGACAAATATCATATGTTTGCACGTATAGGAGGATTAGGAGGAACTTGAC
>NW_024081548.1:668812-735560 GCF_003009895.1 Hyaena hyaena | reverse complement strand
AAAAAAAAGAATTTCAGACACATCTATATGCTGCCCATTGCAGACTCATTTCAGAAGTGATAACTATTGTTACTGAACAATCAATGGGCCATTGAAGAAATCAAGAGAGAAATTTTAAAAATTACTAGAGACAAAAAAAAAAAAAGGAATTCTGGGGTACCTGGGTGGCTCAGTAGGTTAAGCGTCTGACTCTTGATTTCATCTCAGGTCATGATCTCATGGTTTGGGTGACTGAGCCCTATATTGGTGCAGGGCCTACTTGGGATTATCTCTCCTTTTTCTCTGCCCCCCTCCACACTCTCTTTCTCTTAAAATAAATAAACTTTTTTTTAAAAAAGAAATACTAAATACCAAAATCTGTGTATCGCAGAAAAAGCAGTTTTGAAAGGATAATTCATAGCAATAAAATATAGGTCAGAGTAGAAATAAGTGAATTAGATCTAAAAAGATCATAAATAGATCAATATACACAAGTGTTGTTTTAAAAGGTAGATGAAATTGGAAAACTAAATAGATTAACCAAAACAAAAAAAAAGTGAGAGGACTCAAATAAATAAAATCAGAAAAGAAAGAGAAGTTACATCTGATACCAAAGAAATACAGAGGATTATAAGATACTATTGTAAACAACTGTGTGCCAACAGATTGGAGATCCTAAACAAATGGATAAATTCCTAGAAACATTCAATCCTCAAAACTTGAATCATGAAGAAAGAAAATTTAATAAATTATTATTCATAAATAAATTGAATTAGTAAACATCTCTCAACAATAAAAAAAGTACAGGATCAGATGACTTCACAGGTGGATTCTAGCAAATATTCAAAGATTTAATATCAAGCCTTCTCAAACTCTTCCAAAAATTAAACAAGGGAAATCACTTCCAAAATCATTTTACAGAGCCCCCATTACCCTTCTGTAAAACCTGATAAGAACACTATACATATAAAAAAATAAGCCAATATGCTTCTTAACACAGATGTGAAAATAAATTATTAATAAAAAAATAGCCAACTGAATTCAGTAATTAACTAAATTAACAATAATTAAATTAAGTGGGCTTATTTTAAGGAAGAAAGGATGTTTCAATATACATAAATCAATTTTACATCCTATTAATCAAATAAAAGATAAAATTTATATGATCATCTTAATGGTTGCAGAAACAGCATTTGACAAAACTCAACATTTATTCATGATAAAAACTCAACCAAACATTTATACAAGAAATGTACCTGGACAAAATTAAGGTCATATATGAGAAGCCTGCAGCTAACACTATATTCACAGCTAACACTATATTCAATGGTGGAGAGCTAAAAGCTTTTGCTCTAAGATCCAGAGCAGGACAAGGGTGTGCACTCTCATCAGTTTTATTAAACAATGGATTTGAAGTCCTAGTCAGAGTAATTAGACAAGAAAAATATCTCAAAGTCACCCAAATAGGTACAAAAGAAGTAAAACTATAACTAATTGCACATAACAATGATACTATAGGAAACTATAGAAAAACCTAGATTTTACCAAAAAAATGGTAAGGGCTAATACAATGAACCCAGTAAAGTTGCATGATACAAATTAATATGCAAAAAGTTGTTTCTATATACTAATAGTAATCCATTAAGATAAATCAAGAAAGTCCCATTGTAATTGTAGCATAAATAATAAAATATCTACATTTATTCAAGAAAATGAAAAGGAAACTTACTAAACCAGAGAAGATATTTGCAAATAATGTATCTGATAGTAGGTTAAAATCTAAGATATATAAACAACACATACAACTGAATTTCAAAACAAAAAAAAAAACCACAAAGACACAATGTAATTATAAAATTACCAAAGCATCTGAATAGACTTTATTTTCTTCAAAGAAGAGATACAAATGGTCTACAGACATATAGAATGATGCTCAACAACACTATTAATCAGGTAATGTAAATCAAAATCACAATGATATGTAACTCACAATGTCAGAGTTCTATTTTAAAAAGACAAGAAAAGTATGGAGTGGTGAGGATGTACAAAAAATGGAACACTTGACTATTTGTGGGAATGTAATTTGGTGACGCTTCTATGGAAAATAGGATGGATTTTCCTTAAATTATTAAATATAGAAATGTCATGTGATCCAACAATTTCATGTCTAGGCATCTATATGAAGAAAACAAAACAATAATTCATAAAGTTATGTAGATTGATGATAGATAGAAAGAAAAGTAGGTAGGTAGGTAGATAGATGGATACATACATACATATATACATACATACATACATATATACATACATACATATATACATAGACTAGACAGAGAGATAGAGAGATAGATGATAGATAGATAGATAGATAGATATAAAGATAAAGATAGCTAATTAGCTAGATAGATAATAGATAGACAATGGAGAGAGGGGAAACAAAATACCCCCAAAAAATCCCATAAAAAAGAATGAAATATTCTCTTTTGTAACATGGATAACTCTTAATGGTGTTATACCAAGTAAAATAAGTCAGACAGAGAAAGACAAGTATCATATGATTTCACTTGAAGTGTAATTTTAAAAAACACAAATCATACGAAATAAACAAACAAAACAAAACAAAACCCTGATTCATAGGCAGAAAGAACACTTATTGCCAGAATGGAAGGAGCATTAGGAAGTGAAATGGCTTAAGGGAATCAAGAATTACAAACTTCTAGTTTTAAAATAAATAAGTCATAGGATTATAATGTACAACATGAAGTGAAAAATATTCTATCAATTTTTCTAAAGACAGGTGGTAACCAAACTTATTGTAATAATTAGTTCACAATGTGTACAAAAGCTGAATTGCTATGTCATAAATATAAAACTAATATAAAGTATGTCAAGTACATTTAAAAATAATCTAAAACTCATAAACATAATTAATAATCTATGTTTTTCAAAGCTTTTCATATGTTAAGTAGTCTTTAATGAAATGTGACAGATTGGATGACTTAAACAACAGAAATTTATTTTCATACAGTTCTGGTCACTGGAAGTCCAACATCAAGGTATTGGCTGTTGTGAGTTCTTCTGAGATCATTCTCCCTATTTTTCAAATGGCTGTGGTGTTGCTTTTTTTTTTTTTTTTTTTTTTTGTCTGTTTCCGTGGCAGCAGTCTCGGTGTGTCTTTGTGTATCCAAAATGTTCCTTTTTCTAAGGACATTATTCAGATTGTCTTTTGGTTCAACCTAATAGTCTCATTTTAATGTAATCTTCTGCTTCATGTATCTATCTCCAATTGAGTTAAGTTCTGAAGTGTTAGGGGTTCATCATAAAAATTTGGGTGAACAAAAATCAGCCCATAGCAGCACACATTGTATAAAATAATATAATGTATGACAATAATAACATAAGAATAAACAGAGCTATAAATGACAGGATTTTGTATTCTATTAAGGTAAATTAATATTATTTCAAAATTTTTATGTTAAGATGATAATTAGGGGTGCCTGGGTGGCTCAGTCGGTTGAGCGTCTGGCTTTGGCTCAGGCCATGATCTCAGGGTTCTGTGCTGACAGCTAGCTCAGAGCCTGGAGCCTGCTTCGGATTCTGTGTCTTCTTCTCTATCTGACCCTCCCATGCTCACGCTGCCTTTCTCTCTCTCAGAAATAAATAAAATGTCAAAAAAATTTTTAATGACAATAATTATAATTTGTGAGGCAAACAAAAATAAGATAATTGAAAAGTACAGTAATGTAAATAAGAACATGAAAACAGTACTCTAGGAAAAAAATACATAAATCATAATAGTTGATATTGGGGAATAGAGGAAGAAAAGGGGATGACAGAAAAATTATATAGGAATATGGCAAAATTAATCCTATCTCATCAGAAATTACTGTAAATATGAAGGCAGCAAAGGAAAAATTAGAGATTGTTAGAATGAACAGCAGCAACACAAATTATTCAACTGTATTCTATCTACTTGTACATTGAAAACTGCAAAATATTTTTGAAGTAAATTAAATACTAAAAAATACTATATTAACATATATTAATTTAAGTGTTATACAGTATATATGATAATGATATAGATTCAATATAACACTATGGAATATAGTTTTCTTTTCAGAAATGGATAAGCATAGCTTAAAATTGATATGAAACTGTACCTCCAAATGAAAAAAGCTTGAAGAAAAAGGTAAACTTGCAAAATTCACACTTCCAATTATCAAATACATCTAGAATGTTACCATAATGAAAATGGGTGATAATAACATCGGAATAGACATATAGAACAAAGAAATATAACTAAGTATCCATAAATAAACACATACATCCATGAACAATTGATTTGTATAAGGGTGCCAAAACCATTCAATAGGTAAATCATCTCTCCAACAAATTTTACTAGAACTACTTGATAACCACATGCTAAAGAATGAAAGTGTATTCTAACATAATATTTCATACTAAACTAAATTCAAAATGGATCAACACTTAAGTATGATGGCTAAAAATAATACGTTTTAAGGGAACATAGGATAAATTTTCATGACCTTGTCTTGAAATGACTTCAAAGATATGTTAAAAATTTTAAAAACACATTTAGTTTATCAAAACTAAAACATTTGTCTATAAAAAGACATGATTAAAGAAGTGAAAATACAACTTATGGAATTGAAGAAAATATTTGCAAATTATATATCTGATAATGTCCTTATACCCAGAACTCCTCAAACTTAACAAAAGAGACTAAAAATAAAATAAAATGGACAAAATACATTGATAGATATTTCCCCAAGCAAGATATACAAATGACAAGCAAGAACATGAAAAATCACTCAACATTGTAATCATTAGAAATGAAAACAAAACCACAATGAGATAGCACTTAACATTCATCTATCTATCTATCTATCTATCTATCTATCTATCTATCTATCTACTTATGCTTTTAGGTATTTGTGCATTTATGTGTTTATTTATTTATATCTTTAGAAAGAGAGTGCAAGATTGGGTGAGGGGCAGATAGAGAGAGAGAGGGGCAGAGGGAAATCTTAAGCATGTTCCATGTTCAGCGTGGAGCCTGACATGGGGCTTGATAGCTGGATTCTAGGATCACAATCCTAGATGAAGGGTCAGGTGCTTAACCTACTGACTCCCCTAGGTGGTCTTCACACCCATTTAAATTATGGTGATATGATAAAAATACATGTTGGTGAAAATATGTAGAACTTGGGACTCTTGCCCAATTCTGAAGTGAGTGTAAAATTGGCAACATTGTGGAAAACAATGTGAAAGTTTCTAAAAACATTAAACATGAATTTCCAAATGGCTCATCAATTCCACAGCTAAGTATTTATCCAAAAGCTTTGAAAGTAAGCACTCAAACAAATATATGTTCAAAAATATTTATAACAGTAGCGCTCATGATAGTCAAAAGGGGGAAACAATTTTCATGTCCATCATCTGAAAACACATATATAATGAACATGCAGTATATTCATACAATGGAATATTATTTAGTCAAAAAAGAGGTGAAATTATGATGTATGCTACTATGTGGTTAACACCCAAAGAAATATTTTATTGACTAAATGAAGTCTGATGGAAAAAGGCACATATTTTAATATCTATTTTTATAAAATGCCCAGAATATGTAAATGCATAGACAAAGATTAGGGGTACTGAAGGGCAGGGAAGGAATACAGCATGACTGTTAATGGACATAAGTTTCATTTAGGGCAATAGAGATTTTTTGGAAGTTGATAGGAGTCATATATTGGAAGTGTAGTAAATACCACTAAATTGTAAAATTAAAGTGGTTCACTAGACACTGCATTAATTTTACTTATTAAAATATAAACATATCCATCTCCATGTATGTCTGTTTCCCTTTAGAGATAGATAGATGTACATTACATAGATGCAGATACAGACATACAGATACAGGTAGATGTAAATGTAGATATAGATAGATATAAAAGATATAGATAGATGATAGATGATAGATAGATAGATGATAGATAGAAAGATAGATAGTTTAAATACAGATATAGATGATATATAGATGATATAGGTTGATGTAGATATAAAGCTAAACACAGATATAAATATAGTTGCATCCTATTAGTTTTATTTTTCTGGAGAGACCTAACTAACACAGTGGTCCATAATCCAATATGCCTGGTGCAATTATAAGATGGAGAAATCTAGACACACACACACACACACACACACACACAGAGGTTCCTTGTGAAGACACTGGAAAAAGACTAACATCTAAGAAAACCAATTGTATTGGTTCCTTGTTCACAGACTAGTACCCTTCATAATCATGAGAAAATAAACCTCTGTTTGTTTAAGATACTCTGTGTTTTGTAAATCTTGGGTGGCCCTAGCAAAATGTATAGATTTGGGTAATGGGAAACAGGATGCTAAAGGGAAAATGTAGTATTGGAACCTGATCCAATAGGTCGTCCCTGTTTTCACATGCCAAAAAACATGGCTGAATAGTGTTTTAGTGTTTTGTGGAGGGTGGACCTTTTAAGTGTGAATAGTTTGAATATTTAGCTGGAAAGATTTCTAAGCAAAGTACTGCAGGAATGGCTTTTACCTCCTAGCCAGTTTTAGCAAACATAAAAAGACAGAAGAAATTCTTTGAATAAATCAGATATCAAAGATTGGAAAGTTCCCAACCTATCCATTTTGAAAAAACAAACAAACAAACAAACATAAAAACGAGAAAAAGACTATTTTAGAAAGTATATCAAGGATGTGAGAGTAAAACAATTTGTTAAAGAGATCACATGTTTTTCTTTTCTTTTTTTTTCTTTTCCTCTTTCTTTCTTTCTTTCTTTCTTTCTTTCTTTCTTTCTTTCTTTCTTTCTTTCTTTCTTTCTTTCTTTCATTTTACTTTGGAATCTGATGAGAAATCCCAGGAGAAACCAGGGTTTGACATGGGGGAAATGCTGACAGAAATGCTGTTTTCTTACTCTGAATAGGATGGAAATGATATAAAATGAAGGAAGGCTGTGGTAATTACATGACTGAGTATTATTTGGAATTAGATATTTTTTCTGGTTTCACAGTTTTCCAATTGGAAACAAATATTCCTTTGTAATTAACTATACTTCCAGTCTCACCCATGCCTGATTCAGATGATGTTTAGATGACATTTAAAAAAAATTTTTAACATTTACTTATTTTTGATAGACAGAGCATGAGCAGGGAAGGGGCAGAGAGAGAGGGAAATGCAGAATCCAGAGCAGGCTCCAGGCTCTGAGCTGTCAGCACAGAGCTGAATGAGGGGCTTGAACCCACAGCCTGCAAGATCATGACCTGAGCCAAAGTCGAACCTTTAACCGACTGAGCCACCTAGGCGCCCTGACATTTTGTACTTAGAGATGATGCTGGAATGCATTAATACTTCTGGGACTAATTAGATAGAGTAAATGTCGTTTTGTATATAAGAAGGGCACAAACTGTGGGAGTCAATGAATGAAATATCACAGGCTGAATTAATTCCCCACCCAATTCACATGTTCAATCCCTAAATTATAGTACTACAGAATGTGACTGCATTGGTGAATAGAATTTTTATTTAATTAAGAAAACATTAAATAATAAGGATTGACTTTTATCTAATATAAATGTGCCCATATATTAAGATGAAATTTAGACATTAACATGCACTCACAGACCATGTAAAAACACCAGACATTCTTTATAATCGACAAACCCAAAATAAAGAGAGATGAAGAAATCAAGAATGTTAATACTTGATATTGGACATACAGTCTGTAGAATTTTGAAAAATTAAATTCTGTTCTTTAAGCCATCCATTTTGTACTATTTTCTTATGACATTTCTAGCAAACTAATAGTGGATTGAATTCTAAGATTTTACCAGTCTTGAAGGGGAAAAGTAATGTTATAGCCCTGTAATAAATCAATAATATCTGCTTTTTATATTTTGGCATCATTATTTATCATAAAACAGTATTTACCTAAAAAATCAATGTATCAGGTGGCTTGGCTGTCTCAGTTATTTGAGCATGTGACTCTTGATTTCAGGATCATGAGTTTTAATCCCACATTGGCTGTAGATTTCACATTTCTTTAAAAAGAAATCAGTGTGTCAAAGTAAATAGAATAAGTACCTGTGAAGATGGTGGGGTAGGAGTCTTATTAGTTCAGTTTGTCTACTGGACATATGAAGACAACAACTACATTAGTGTAACTAATAATGAAAATGGCCCAAAGACAGGCATAATAGACCTTGCAGTTACTCATTTGAAGAAGGCCATATTGAAGAGGATAAGAGGGTCAGAGACATGGTTGGGAACCAAATCCTCAGTGAGACTAACCACAAATGGGAGAAATGCCATAAGCACAGAGAAGTGAAAGGATCAAACATCACCCCAGAGAGCACCAGGCACAGTAGACTAAGACTAGTGAAGATAAATCCAAATAACATTTGTCTTTGAAAACCAGTGAAGCTTAATTACATGAGTTAATATCAGCTGGGTTTATCTTTGGGTACATTAAAAATCAGTGAGCTTAAATCTGGGAGAGCCAGAGGGAATTAAGAAGCTGAGTCTCCACCCTTAAAGAGCCAGCATAATGTAAACCTAGCCAATATACAAAATTGAAACTGCAATTCAAAAACTTCCTGGGATATGCATGAAAACTTATTTACTAATCTCAGAATATGCACTGGAGGGCCAGGGATCTTAGAAGACTTCTCTAAGTACAAACTAGGTGACAAGCACAATTTCTGTCTCCTCTGAGCCTAAATATCAGGAACCTTGCAGAAACCAGTGGGAACACACTCCATTTATCTTGGTAACACAGAGCCCCTGTAGTTGTGTTCTTCTGTAGAGCCACCCAATCAAACCAGTGCACATGGAAGACATCCCTCCAAAGCTGCTACTGCCACAGCACAATGTGTAAGCAGCCCCATCAGAAACCTGTGCCGCAACAAAGTGCTTCCTGCCCTGGAGAGAGGGAAAGATAACCACACTCACTGGTACACTGGCAGTCCCAGAAGCCAAATATTATAGCTAGCAGCAAAGGCAGTGCCCTGCCAATCAGTGCTACTGCTACTGCAGCGCAGCAAATGAAATGGGGAGAGGTGATTGATTTGATTGCCAGCCTTCCCGCAACCATGAAAACTGGTCAGAGGACAAGAGAGTACTCTGCAGTGCAGACAGAGGGCAGGCATTGGATCTGAATGCTGACTATAAATCCATGCTTCCCCTGACTGGCCCCTTAATAGTACAGAGGAAAAATGCTCTTAGTGCCCTCAACCAGTAAAGTGGGGGCCTGTAACTGAGTGGACTGAAGACAAACAGCTCAGCCACAACAGTAGATTGCACACAAACCACATAAAGACACTCCTGAAAAACCTGGTTCTGGGTAACAAGACATATGGTACCACGGGGCAGCACAGGACCTTTTCTCCATAAGGCCACTATTTTCAACATTAGGAGACATAGCGAACCTCCTTAATATATACAAACAATACAGGGAGTTAGACATAATGAGGATACAGCACAATATGTCCCAAATAAAAGAACATGACAAAACCAAAGGAAAAGACAAAAATACAATAAAGATAACCCCAATAAAGAATTCAAAGTAATTATACTAAAGTTAATCACTGGACTTGAGAAAGAGTGGAGGATCTTAGTGACACCTTTAAAATTTAGAAAATATAAAAACTAAGGGGAGCTTGGGAAGATGACAGAGTAGGAGAACCCTGAGCTCACCTTGTCCCATAGTTACAACTAGATATCATGCACATCCAAGTAACTAAATTGGAAAGCATTTTGAAGACTGTCATAACAAATTCCACAACTAAGTATAGGGGAAAAAAGCTGCATCTGAAAGGTTAGGAAGGTCAGAAAAGTGGGGTGAGTGACAGCTTAAAAAGAAAAAGAAAAATTTTTGCAAAATGAAAATAATTTAGGGACTAGAATGACTCCATCAAACATAATAGCATTCATATTATAGCGTGTCCCGGAAGAAGAGAAAAAGTGGGAGAAAAGTTATCTGAAAAAATAATAGCTGGAAATGTCCCTAATCTGGCAAAAGAAACAGATATCCAGATTCATGGGCACAGAAAACTCTCAACAAAGTCAATAAACATAGATACATGAAGATCTATTGTAAATAAATTAGCCATCTGTAGTGATAAAGAAAAAAAAAGCAGGAAGACAAAAGAAATTCTCAACTTACAAGGAAAGCCCCATAAAAGTAACAGGGGGTATTTAGCAGAAACTTTGAGAACCAGAGGGATGGCATGATATATTTAAGTGCTGACTGGAAAAATCTACAGCCACTAATACTCTATATAACAAAATTATCATGCAGAATAGAACATATTTTTAAAAAAAATTTGAGATCAAGAAAACCTAAAGGAGTTCATGACCACTAAACCAGACCTGAAAGAAATAATAAAGGGGGATTTTAGTGGAAGGAAGAGATAAAAACTTATAGCATAAAGATAGGAAACATGAATATTTAAGAAATCAGTCACGGAACACACAAAATAAAAGTATGTAAACTATAACAACATATACCTAAAACATGGGGTGGTAAGGAGTAAAATAATGTTCAAATTAAAACAACCATCAACTTAATATAGATTTTTATATGTATAAGAGGTTATAAACAAACCTAATGTTTACCATATCTCAAAAACAATTGATAAATATGCAAAGAACAAAGAAAAAACCCAATATATCATTAAATTTAATCAGCAAAAAATGAAAGAATCTAGTAACCTATTCAGAAACAACCATAGAACAAATAATAAAATGACAATAAATACATATCTATTAATAAATGTGTATGATTGGAATAAGCACTCCAATCAAAAGACATAATATGAAATGGATAAAAGAGCAAGAACCATCTATAGGCTGCTTACAAGAGTCTAATTTCAGACCGAAAGATACCTGCAGATTGATGGGTTGCATAAACATCCACCATACAAATGATATCAAAAGAAAGCCAGAGAACCAATACTTATATCAAACAAAATAACTTTAATACAAAGACTACAACAATAGACAATTAAGGACATTATATAATAAAACAGGGAAATCAATAAGAAGATATAATTGTAAAGATCCATACAACCAAAATGGCAGCATCCAAATACATAAAACACCTAATAACAAAATTAAAGGAACTAAATTCTAATATAATAAGTAGAGGATTTTAACACCCTCTTATATTGATGGACAGATCATCTAAATGGAAAATCAACAGGGAAAAATAACTTCGAAAGACACACTAAAATAGATGAATTTAATAAATTCATTCAGAGCATTCTATTGTGAAACAACAAAATACACATTATTTTCAACTGCACATGTAACACTCTCCAGAAGAGATCACATACTAGCCCACAAAATAATCAATAAATTCAAGAAAAATGAAATAATACCTTGCAATGTTTCTGATCACAAGGTTATGAAACAAAAAGTCAACCACAAGAAAAATTCTGGAAAGATCACAAATACATGGAGGTTAAATAACATGCTACTGAATGATGAATGGGTCATTCAGGAAATAAAAGAAGAAATTAAATATATATATGTGTATACACACACACACACACACACATATATATATATACACACATATATAAATGCACACACACAAATGAAAAGGAATGTGCAACAATCCAAAACTTTTGAGATGTAGAAAAAGTGTTTCTACAAGGAAAATTTATAATAATATATGCCTACAACAAGAAGCAGGAAATTCTCAGCTAAGCAACCTAACTTTACACTTAAAAAAGCTAGAAAAAAACAAAGAAATCCTAAATTCAGAAGAAGAGACAAAATAATAAAATAGATGCATATAGAAATAATATAAAAACTAAAAATCAAATAAACAAACAACAACAAAAACAATAGAACACATCAATGAAACCAGGAGCTGTTTCCTTGAACACACTAATAAAACTAATAAACCTCTAGCCAAATATATTAAGAAAAAAAGAGAAAGAACTTAAATAAATAGAATCACATATGAGAAAAGAGAAATAATAACAAACACCAAAGAAACAGAAACAAATATAAAAGGGAAGGAATTAAGATGTTGGAGAAGTAGGGGGGACTCCAGGCTTACCTAGCTCAGCACAGTTGTATTGAGGTCAGATCACGTGGAAAACCCTGCAGGTCAATCTGAGGACTAGTAAAAGGATCTCTATGGTTGGAGGGAGACAGTGTGGCAAGTGCAAGGTGTGTGGAAGTGAATTAGTTGAGAAAAAACTGCAATGTCTTGGAAGGGAGGAACAAAAAGGAGAGAAAGAGAAAGGGTTGAGAGACATTGGATTTGCACAAGAAGAAACCTCTCTGCACCACAGACTGGGGAATGAGAAGTACATAGTGTTGCAGGGTTTCCTTCCTTCCTTCCTTCCTTCCTTCCTTCCTTCCTTCCTTCCTTCCTTCCTTCCTGCCTTCCTGCCTTCCTGCCTTCCTGCCTTCCTGCCTTCCTGCCTTCCTGCCTTCCTGCCTTCCTGCCTTCCTGCCTGCCTTCCTGCCTTCCTTCCTGCCTTCCTTCCTGTTTTGGGGAACAACATTTGGTGATCAAACTAAAGTTTTGGAATTGTATGATTTCTCTTGAGCAGAGCTGTTGGTACATGATCCTGGTGAGAAGGATGGAGCTGGTCCCAGGGTGCATAGGGTACTGTAGAGATGTCTGGAGTGCATTGGGTGAGACCAGTCCTCTTCCCTCAGTACATTTGGAAGAACGTATATTGTGTCCTCAAGGACAAAATTCTGCAGGTGCCAGAGAAAAGCTTTTCATCAGCATGGGACAGAGGTACACCCAGAAGGAATATAATCTTTGCCATTTTTAGCGATGCTACACCATATATTCCATGCACTGGGCAGGTATGGGACTGTTTTACAGGAACAGAGGACTTCAGACACATGGAGAGACTGTATTCAGGAGGATCTGGTAGGTACATGTGGTACCAGATACTTTAAGACTTAAAGTTTTGAATCTCAGCTACTCACCAAAGGAAAAAAAATGCAAGCAAGTTGTAGCTAAGGGAGAGCTGATTGCCCTAGCTATTCGGTGAGGGTTACCTGAACAGTGGGAGATGTGAGGTTACCCTCTCCAGAAATGAAATATTGGGGTGGTGCCATTTTCCTCCCATCACCAACACAGTGTGACTTCAGAGAGCAAGACAGTGACCACAGTAGAGGAGACCCACTTACCCCAAACCCTGGCCCCTAAGACTGGCAGCTGCTTATTTACCAGGGCAACACTGACTCTGAGCCAATGACTTGAGCCTCTCCTCCAACCAGCACCTTACATGCACCGAGTGTACTGAAAACAAGGCTTCAAAACAACACCTGCAGTTCTGGTGTAAATAGGACCAGGATTACTTTTTTGATCAGGCTTCTTTATTCTTATTCTTTCTTTTTTTACTTTACTACTTCTTTTGGTCCTTTCTTTTTCTTTGAAATAAGCCTTATAATTTTTTGATTCTCTGTTTGCTATTTTCTGTTTCTTTTTTCATTTCTCTTTCTTTTTTTTTTTTCTAGAGGATCAGGCTTTAATTTTCCTCTTTATTTCAGGCTTATTTTAACAACAACAATAAAAAAATCAAAGCCCACCTAGTTAAAGTTCCAAACACCCCCCCCCCCAACACACACAAGCACGGAGGAGTTCTGCACAAGACTGAAGAGTGGGGAAGAGCAGTTAATATTCACCAGCAGAAGGGCGCCTGGGTGGCTTAGTCGGTTAAGCGTCCGACTTTCGCTTAGTTCATGATCTCACAGTTCGTGGGTTCGAGCCCCGCGTCGGGCTCTGTGCTGACTGCCAGCTCAGAGCCTGGGGCCTTTTTCAGTCTGTGTCTCCCTCTCTCTCTGACTCTCCCCTGCTCACGCTGTCTCTCTCTCTCTCCTAGAAATAAATAAAAATATTTTTAAAAAAATTCACCAGCAGAGTGCATGCAGCATAAACATGAAACACTTAGTGAAGTGCCAAGCCCTGGAGAGTGTATGACCCTTTTTTTTTCTATAACATTACTCTCAGGTTCGGTAAACATAACAAGATTTTAATAAAGTGAAAGACAGAAATGTATCCAAAATGACAAGATGGAGGAATTCCCCTAAAAAAAAAAAATAAAGGTCAAGAAGAAATCAGTGCCAGGGACTTGCTCAAAAGAGATATAAGCAATATATCTGTATAAAAGTTTAGAATATTCTTTAGACTACTTGTGGGTCTTAGGAAAAAAAAACACTTGAGAAAACTTTGCTGCAGAGATCAAACACCTAAACTAGTTTGATTGAAATGAAAAATGCTATAACTGAGATGTAAAACTGATTAAATACAGCCACGATGAGGAATGAATAAGCAATGGAATGAATAGGTGATATAGAAGATGAAATTATGGAAAATAATAAAGCTGAAAAAATAAGGAAAGGAAATTATTAGATCATGAGGGGAGATGGAAATAATTTTTTTATTCTATGAAATGAAACAGTATCTATATCAGCAGTTTCAGGAAAAAAAAGGCAGAAAAAATAGGCAGAAGTTTTATTTGAACAAATTATATCAGATAATGTCCTTAATTTGAATAAGGAAACAGACATTCAAGTCCAAACGGCAAAGAGAACTCCTCTCAAAATCAACAAAAATAGATCAACACCATAACATATCATAGTGAAACGTGCAAAATAGGAAGAGAATTCTGAAAGCAGCTCAGAGCAAAAGATCCATAAACTATAAGAGAGATACATAAGGATATCATCAGACTGGCCACTGAAACTTAGCAGTCCAGAAAGGAGTGGCAGGAAATATTCAATGTGTTAAATGGGAAAATATGCATCCAAAGATTCAGTATCTAGCAAGGTTGTCATTAAGAAGAGGAGAGACAAAGACTTTCCAGATGAAGCACCAAGGGGAAAAAAGTCCTTAACCTTCACATGGGAAGACAGATCAGGTTCAAAGCATATCTGTACACATACAGATGGACAGGTCAGAAAGGGGTGGCATGATACATTCAAACCGCTAAATATTAAAGAATGCAACCTAATTTCATTAATTTTTAAAAACATTTATTTATTTATTTATTTATTTATTTATTATTTATTTTTACAAAGAGTTTATTGTCAAGTTGGTTTCCATATAACACCCAGTGTTCATTCCCACAAGTGCCCTCCTCCATGCTCATCTCCCCCTCCTCCCACACCCATCAGTCCTCAGTTTGTTCTCAGCATTCAAGAGTCTCTCATGGTTTGCCTCTCTCCCTCTTCCCCACTATTTCCCCCCTTTTTCTCACCCATGGTTCTCTGTTAAGTTCCTCCTAATCCTCCTATACGTGCAAACATGTGGTATTTGTCCTTCTCTACCTGACTTATTTCGCTCAGCATAAACCCCTCATTTCCAGGGGCGCCCGGGTGGCTTAGTCGGTTAAGCGTCCGACTTTCGCTCAGGTCACGATCTCGCGGTTCATGGGTTCGAGCCCTGCGTCGGGCTCTGTGCTGACTGCCAGCTCAGAGCCTGGAGCCTGTTTCAGAGTCTGTGACTCCCTCTCTCTCTGACCCTCCCCTGCTCATGCTGTCTCTCTCTCTCCTAGAAATAAATAAAACATTTAAAAAACAAAAAAACAAAACAAAACAAAAAAAATCCCTCATTTCCATCCATGTTGCGACACATGGCCAAATTTCATTCTTTCTCTTTCCCATGTAGCATTCCATCATATAGATGTACCACATCTTCTTGATCTATTCATCTGTTGATGGACACTTAGGCTCTTTCCATGTTTTGGCTATTGTGGAGAGCACTGCTATGAACATTGGGGTCCATGTGCTCCTGTACATCAGCACTCCTATATCCCTTGGGTAAATACTTAGCAGTGCTAATGCTGGGTCATAGGGGAGTTCTATTGTTAATTATCTGAGTAACCTCCACACTGTTTTCCAGAGGGGCTGTACCCGTTTACATTCCCACCAGCAGTGTAGGAGGGTGCCCGTTTCTCCACATCCTCGCCAGCATCTCGTGTTCTCTGATTTGCTCATTTTAGCCACTCTGACTGGCGTGAGGTGGTATCTCAGTGTGGTTTTGATTTGTATTTCCCTGATGAGGAGGGATGCTGAGCATCGTTTCATGTGTCTGTTGGCCATCTGGATGTCCTCTTTGGAGAAATGTCTGTTCCTATCTTCTCCCCATTTCTTCGCTGGGTTGTATGTTTTTCGGGTGTGGAGTTTGGTGAGTTCCTTATAGATTTTGGATATCAACCCTTTATCTGATATGTCACTTGCAACTATCTTTTCCCATTCCGTTGGTTGCCTATTAGATTTATGGATTCCTTCCTTTGCTGTGCAGAACCTTTGGATTATGATGAGGTCCCAATCGTTTATTTTTGCCCTTGATTCCCTTGTTAAAGCATAATTTTTGTTTAGGAGTTTAAATTATGGTTGATTTAAAAAATAAGATTATTTCTTCTTATTGGAATGTAATGGACATACAATGTTATATTAATTTCAGATGTACAGTATATTGACTAATTTTTAATGCCTAGTGTTTTTATATTTTTCTATTATAACCACATCAACATTTAAATTATAAAATATTACCCTAAAACGCAACATTGAAGCAACACTGATTACAATGCAGTGACCAAAGAAACAGAACAATCAATAATCTAATGAAGTGATTGAGAAAAAGATGTATAAAGGAGATCCCTTCAATTTTATTCTCAACCACAGTACTGATTAGTGGTACTGTCTTTGACACATCAATTAGTCTGAGTTGCAGATGCAGCTCTCTTAAATTTCAGAAAAGAAAACTATATAAATACCTCACACAATATTTTTGAAAATTAAATGATGATAGATAAACACATACATAAGAAAAATATTTTACAATATGAAGAAACTGTGGCCATATATAAACTGACATCTATTTCACAGATAAGATTTTATTGGTTATGGGGAAATTTGAGATTACTGTTAACATTGGTTAAGATTTGAAAGAGACATGAGAAGAGAACCAGAACAATACAACAGAGATACCTATTACCTTCGTTGTTGTTAGGGCTCTTAATTGCATTCTTTTTCAAAATCCCAAAGGAATTTTTCAACAAACCTCACCAATTCCCATGATGGGCATAGTAAAAGCAGGATGATATAACCCTCCTGTTAATCTTTATACAGTTAAACATGGCCCCACTCCATTACTCATATGGATAAAGGCTGCAGCATCATCTGATGCTGTTTAATCATATAGAAAGAACTGTGGGAACAAACGGTAATTATTGTTTTTAATTTGTTCTCCTTCTGTTACAGGCTATTACTTATTGGCCATATTTCTTGTTTTTTTTTCCCCTATCATCTACTTTTATGCAGAAAAGAATGTGTGATTTTTAAAAATTCAAGTATAATATATAGTTCTATATTAGTTTCAGTTGCACAATATAATGATTCAACAATTCTATACATTTCTCAGTGCTCATCAAGGTAAGTGTACTCTTAATCATACTTTTTTGGTTTAATTGTTCACATAATAATTTACTGCAACATATTAGAAAATGGGCTTTTTATTTTCATTTATGTATGAACACAAGAATATGTATGTCTCCTATATTATTGAATGTTTTTTTTAAAATTTATTTTTATTTATTTTTATTTTTTCAATGTTTTTTGTTTATTTCTGAGAGAGAGAGACAGAGACAGAGACAGAGAGAGACAGAGAGAGGCAGCGTAAGCAGGGGAGGGTCAGAGAGAAAGGAAGACAAAGAATCCAAAGCAGGCTCCAGACTCTGAGCCAGCTGTCAGCACAGCGTCCGATGCAGGGCTGGAACACAGGAACTGTGAGATCGTGACCTGAGCCGAAGTTTGACGCTTAACCTACTGAGCAACCCAGGCGCCCCAGAATGATTTTTTTTAATTGGGGCTGAAATTTTACAGAAAAAATAAGACTAACTTTTCTTTAAGTGCGGAGTATTTCTGGTAGTTAGAAAACTGAAACATTGTCTCAATTATATTTAGGTTTCTTAGATGAAGCTGACAGTGGGTGATTATTGCTAAGTTGCAGACTGTGGAGGAAAAATTGTGTTCTAGAGAGCTAAAACAGTGTAATAGGCTCAGGGTTCTATCACCTGAGTTGAGATTGAGACACAAATCCCCCCTCGTTTGAATTGTGTGATGCTAGGCAGATAACCTGGGAATTTGAATTATAGAATTTATAAAAAGAGAAAATGGATTGAGGAAGTGCCTCTTTGATTCCTGGGGAAGATAAAATATGGTGAAGCAATGGAACAATTTCTGACATGCTGTCAGCTTTAAGTAAAGATTTGATATTCTATCACCAGTATTTTAAAAAGTTACAATTTGAATATATAACATATTTTAGTAAACATTATGCACAACATGGGGCTCAAACTCATGACTCCAAGATCAAGAGTCATATGTCTACCACTGAATCATCCAGGTGCCCCTACTACCACTATTACTAATTTACCAATTTAAATATGCACTATTATATTTACATTAAACTCAAGCAATTAGATAGAGAAAAATAACAATGAACAGGGTAGCCAGTTACTTTGCAAGGTACAGACAACATTCCATTGTCTATCTGGTGTGTCAGGTAGAGTGTTCAATGTGGCTTGATCACAGTGACCACCATTCATCAGAGTGCAACAGAGATTTGGTACATTTGACCACAAACATTGACTCAGACAACAGGTATGTTTTGCTTTTATTGGACTGTTTTAAAATTTTTCCCAGAGGTCAGGTTTCATCTGCCTATGGGGGTGAAAAATGACAATAATATTATATTTCTTAATGCAATCCATACCAGATTTGTTGGATATTTATAGTAAGGCATCAAGTATTTTTCAGTGTTGTCTACTGTTTTAGCACCCTAGACATGAAACTGTTAATACATTGAATATTGTAATTAGTCTTTGGATTCATTACAAGAATATACAATATTTTGAAAGTCAGGCCTTATTCAGGAAATATCCCTGTATCATAACCACTTCTAAATTCTTCCTAGAGGGAAGAGCCACTATTTCTTTTTTGTTCTTGGTGGTAAGAAATTTTAAATTTAAGATTTAACATGTCAGTACTTAAAAAATTGCAAAGGTTTGATTTCTAGAAGAGAAAATGTAGAAAAAACTACTACTGATTCTTTTCAGAAAGGACAGCTCTATTATACTTTTATTGTTTTTTATTATTTTGAGCTATTTTAAAATTTTATTTTAAATCTTTCTCTCTCTTTCTCTCTCTCTTTCTCTCTCTGTCTCTCTCTCTCACACACACACACGCACAATTTTTGCCTGAACTGTGACCTCCTTCAGTGTAATTGATTTTGTTTTTCTTTGGTCTTCAGCATTTAACACAAATGTAGACATTGAATAGCCAGATTTGAGGTGTGAATTGTAGTCAGAGACAAACTCAGTGTTGTTCAGTTTTCTTCTCTAAATCTCAGTTTCCATGAAAAGTTTGCTGCTTTAGACAATAAAGTGGATTATATTTATAAAAAAACTAAAGCCTTGTCTTGTCAATGGCAATGATCTTGTAAATACTAGTTCTTCTTACCGAGATTTAGTACAAATAAAAGGAAATTTACATTGATGAAGTTAGAAAAGATAGAACTAAGATAGGATTTCCTATAAAATCTGCTTAACTGGAGTAAAAGTAATAAATATCTATTATATATTTATTTATATTTATATATTCACGTGTATGTATATGTATATAGTATGGGACTACAGAAATTATCAAATTCAAATCTTATGTGTATGAATAAATACTAAATTGACAAACTGAATAATTCATCTTATATCAAAAAATACAAATAGTATTGCCGTATTTTACACAGATTATACATAATAATAACCATAGATGTTAACTGTTTAAATTAACAATATATGTGCTTATTCTTCTGTAACTGATAATGTCTAAGCATTTCATTGTTTTACATCATTTAATCCTGAACATACCTGAAATCTAACATTATTATCCTGTATTTATGTAAGGTGGACAAAAGGATGGTGGATAGAGGATTACCCGGGCCCACAATCACAGTCCAACCATAAAGTTTGGGCTCCTAAATTGATGACCTTAGGATATCTAAGGGGTTGGTCATTGGTAAGGACTCTGATGTGCTCCTTTGGATGCATGGATCACTCTGCATAACCAAAGAGCATCACAGCCTGGCCTGACTGAACAGACAACGAGCGTTCAAAATTTGGTATAAGCATTCCCCAAGTTATGTTTCAGTTACTTTCTAAATCTTTCTTATATGGAATATACCTCTAAGAGTTTTTAAGATCCAGTTGGATCCTTAAATAGAAACATTGATTAAATTTTGACTTCCATAATTAAAAAACTCTATAAATAAGAGATTTTATTGTCTTTATTTCAATGATTTGCTTTTTGTGCTTTCTTTAAAAGTTTATTTATTTATTTTGAGACAAGACAGAGAGCATGAGTGGGAGAAGGGCAGAGAGAGAGAGAGAATCCCAAGCAGTCTCTGTGCTCTCAGCTTGGAGCCAGTCATGGGGCTCAAACTTATGAACTGTGAGATCATCACCTGAGCCAAAACAAAGAGATGGACACTTAACCAACTGAGCCACTGAGACATCTCTTACTTTTTGTGTTTTTATAAAGCAAAGATTCTTCAAATCTCCATACTTATTGGTAAACAACAATATCTATCATCAAGAAATTTCATGAACTTCTACATGAACCTAACTGTAAGTTACCAATATTTAAAAGTGTTTTTATTTTATTTGAGTGTACTTGACCCTGTACATTAGTTTCAGGCATACAACATAGTGATTCAATAAGTTATATGTTATGCTGTGCTCACAAGTATAGCTTCCATCTGTCACCATACAAGATTATTAAAATATCATTGACTATTTCCTTATGTAGTCCCTTTTTTCCTTCAACTTATTCATCCCATAACTGGAATACTGTATCTCTTATTCCCTGTCACTCATTCTACCCAACACCACACAGCTCTCCCCTCTTGTAACCATCAGCTTCTTCTCTCTATTTCTGGGTTTCACACTGATTTTTGTTTGTTTATTCATTTGTGATTTTAGATTACACATAAGAGGAAAATTAGGTAATATTTGTTTTTCTGTCTGACTTATGTCATTTACCATGGTGGACCATTCCATGTTGTAAAAAATGGCAGAAACCATCCACTATCATAGTGGCATGCTTATACACACACACACCATTCTATCCTTATCTATTTATATATTGCTGCACACTTAGGTTGTTTCTATATATTGGCCATTGTAAATAATGCTGCAGTATATGAGTGCATATAAAAATATACAACGGAATATTACTTAGCTACCAAAGAGAATAAAATCTTGCCATTTGTAGTGACATGGATGGAGCTAGAGAGTGTTATGGTAAGTGAAATAAGTCAGCCAGAGAAAGAGAAATATCATATAATTTCATTCATACGTGGAATTTAAGAAACAAAACAAACAAACAAAGGGGGGAGAAGAGAGAGAAGTAAACCAAGAAACAATATCTTAACTATAAAGAACAAACTCATCTCTACCAGAGAGGGGGAAGAATGGGTAAAAATAATTAGATGGGGATTAAGGAGTACATTTGTGATGAGCACCAAATGTTATATGAAAACGTTAAATTCCATATATCAGCTGAAACTGATATTACACCGTATGCTAACTAACTGGAATGTAAATAAAAAGTTTAAAAAGGTCATATGGAGATTTGGGTGTTGCATATAGCACTTTTGTTTTATTTGGGAAAACGAATACCCAGTAGTGGAATTATTAAGGTACTGATATTTTTGACCCATGGTTGTAAATTCTTAGATTGTTGGTAAATTTGTTCAATTACAAATAATTTATAATCCTAAAATTTATAAGTCTCTGGAACTTCCCATTATTAGCATACTGGGTTGCTTCATGTAAACATGTGAAGATCACACAAGATCACAAACATTTATTTCAGGTGGTTATATTCTATGAATGATCTATTAACTCCAGTTTTCCTTGGGATCCAGATAAAATCCAATGGAAAACACCTCTTGGATGGCCAACCATAGTGGAAGGCCAGATTTTGACCTAATGGGACTCTTCAGTCAATTCAAGTACCCAGCACTCCTTTGTGTGATCATTTTTGTGGTTTTCCTGATGTCCTTGTCTGGAAACATCATCCTTATCCTTGTGATATACTGTGATGCTCACCTTCATAACCCCATGTACTTTTTTATCATGCAGTTGTCTCTCATGGATGTGATGTACATTTCTGTCACTGTGCCCAAAATGCTCATGAACCAGGTCTTGGGTGTGAATAAGATCTCAGCCCCCGAATGTGGGATGCAGATGTTTCTCTATTTGACACTAGGAGGTTCAGAATTTTTCCTTCTAGCTGCCATGGCCTATGACCGCTATGTGGCCATCTGCCATCCACTCCGTTATCCTATCCTCATGAATCATAGGGTGTGTCTCCTCTTGGTCTCTTCCTCCTGGTTTCTTGGATCTTTGGATGGCTTTATTCTCACACCCATCACCATGACCTTCCCTTTCTGCAGATCCCGGGAGATCCACCATTTCTTCTGTGAGGTCCCTGCTGTAATGAAGCTTTCCTGCTCAGACACTTCCCTCTATGAGACACTTATGTACCTGTGTTGTGTTCTCATGCTCATCATCCCTGTGACAGTCATTTCAGGTTCCTATTCTTTTATCCTCTTCACCATCCACAGGATGAACTCAGCAGAAGGGCAGAAGAAGGCTTTTGCTATTTGTTCTTCCCACATGACCGTGGTCATCCTCTTCTGTGGAGCTTCTGTCTATACCTACATGCTCCCCACCTCTTACCACACCCCTGTGAAGGACATGATTGTATCTGTCTTTTACACCATACTCACTCCTGTTCTAAATCCTTTAATTTATAGTCTTAGGAATAAGGATGTCACAAGGGCTCTAAAAAAAATGTTGAATGTGGGTACTGTCTTTCAGGAAACTATTAGGTAGGAAATATTTGTACTAATGTTCTTTTCTGCACTCTACAAATTAAAAATTTGTTATGATGCAATATTTTCCCTCAGATTTCCATACCACAATGTGTAATAACCTGTCCATTCATTTGGAAAGAATTGTTTCCTTATACTTGAAAGCTCTTCATTAAAAATATTTGTACAATTGTATTATATCCATACTACTTACATTTTTTTCTGAAACTTCCACTATGATTCTGTGTAAGAATATTCGTAGTCTTAAGAAATATGTAATAAAACATTTAGAAACAAAGCTCATAATGTGTTCAACAGATACAGAGAGAGAGGGAGAGAGAGAGAGGAAGATATGGAAAGAAGTGATAAATGGAGTATACAGTTAATAGGAGAACCTAGGCAAAAGATGGATGAGTGTTAATTTTACGGTTATCATTATTCATACTAATTTTCTGTAAATTTGAAATTATTAAGAATAAAACATAAAATATCAGACTTCTGTCTATTTAAAAACATTTTTCTTACTGCATGGTGGCAGTGTGAATGACAAATCATGCTCATGTTAACATGGCTGATCATTATTGCAACAATCCAATTGTTGGACTGCATTTAATTAGGGCAATTTTATTCTTTAAGTTACATGCAGTGGTTGTTACCTCTCTGAAATTATTAGCACTTTGAGGTGCAAGGTACTGTGGGAAAATAATTAACCCCAAGGAGGGTTAAGGGAAGTTTTCCAGCATACGTAGGTGTCAGACTTGAGATTTGAAGTATGTAACTGATTACACACACACTCACACACACACACACACAGGAAGACCATCAAACAATCTGTCATTTATTTTCAAAAATATTATGCTATATTATAATAAAAATAATAAATAATAGCTAAGTGAATTTAACATATAAATAACAAATGTCTAGTCTTCCTAAGGAATTTTAATCATAGGTGTAGTTTGTTTAAATATTTGTAATAAAATACATAAATTGTTTTGAGGCACATATGGAAAGTGTATGGCTCATAAGGACATACTAGTTCTACCTATGACACAAGCTCAGCCAAACAAAGAGGCTGAAAAGAAACCCTAGAACTCAGTGTTGAATGGTGACTAGAAGCTACCTTTATATGAGTACATGAGGCTAGGAACAGGGATCTTGCTCAAGGACATCCTGCCACAGAAAAGGAACACTATGAGCAAAGTTCAGGTGGTTGACCAAACAGGAGAGAAATGTCCGAATGGCACCTCCTTTCCAGATTCACTTTATAGTCTCAATTCTTGCCATTTTGTGACCTAGATATTTACAAATGATAATAAAATGATGAGACATGGATTTTAGAAAAGTTAAGTTAGTGGAAACTGATTGGAGAAGAGCAACACTAGAGGTATGGAGACCAGGTGTGAGAGGACAATTGAGCTGAATAGTGTTGATTTAAGTGGAATAGACCATTCCAAGTGGAATTAGGGGCTTTGGTGTATAAGCAGGGCTTTGTTGAATCTATTCCATAAAACCACAAACTTGGTTGCACGTGTACTAGTTTCCAATTGGCTGTGACAACTAGTGAATTATCAGGTGGCTTCAAAAGTTAGATTCTGTTCTTTTTTTTCCTGACACACTCAGTTCCTTCTAGACTATAAATTAAGGATCTTGCAGTATTTTAGGAAACAATGCTGGAAAATTATATATATTACAATTACAAAATTATAATTGTATTTAAAAAGTTACATATTTTGTTGAAGTACCATAGAATGAATAAAATATGTACACTCTTTAACTTTTAAAGTAATTGAGAAGTGTATATGTTACCCCTCCATTTGTTGCACCATAATGACACATATATTTGATTGTTTCATTTAAAACACTGTAGACATAGGAACCAAAATGGGATAAAACAAAACAAAACATTCAATGGAATCATATTTTTCATGATGAACATTTTACTATATTTCAAGAAAAAATAGATTAAATATTTTATAATAATGTATTACTTTTTATAAAATATTTAAAGTATAATTCCCCATAGATTATACTAATAAGGATTTATAAGAACTGTGCAGTTGGGAAATACTGCATATATTCACAATTACTAGACATGGAAGAACATTTGCTGCTCCAAATTTTTTTGTATCTAGCATAAAAACAGGAAATGGATGAGGTTCTGGCACTCATGCACTTGCTTACAGTGCCGTATAACTAGATGTGTAGTGAGTAGTGAAAATGTTCAAATTTCATAATGTGTTCATGTGTATGTGTTTGTGCTCATGATACCACCAGCATTTTGCCAAGGAAATTATTTTTATCCCATGAAAACCAGCCCTCAGTGTTCCTGCACACCCATAGGTCACTAAAGACTATGACTGGGATTATTACAAATTTAGTCATAAACCAACATGGGTTAGGTGGAGAAGCTTGTTGTATTATCTACAAAGTTCCACTTTTAATTTCATATATATATGAATATATATATTCTAATAGTAATTATCTTAATAATTAACTCTATCATGTATTAACATATATGCTTTTTACACTATGTACTAGTCACTCTTATAATGTTCTTACATATATTAACTTGTTCAAAAAAATTTTGGAAGCTCCTCAAACCCCATACTGTTAGAATTTTATTTTTTCCATTTTTCCTTTTTAAAATTTAATTTCAACTAATTAACATACAGTGCAATGTTGGTTTCAGGAGTAGAATTCAGTGATTCACCACTTACATACAACACCTAGTGCTCATCACAAGTGCCTTACCTAGTACCTATCACCCATCAAGCCCATCCTCCATCCATCTTCCTCGATCAACTCATAGTTCATCCTCTATCATTAAGAGTCTCTTGTGGTTTGTTTCTTCTCTTCTCTCCCCCACTCCATATTCATCTATTTTGTTTCTTAAACTCAACGTATGAGTGAAATCATTTGGCATTTGCCTTTCTCTGATTATTTTGCTTAGCATAATATACCCTATCTCTGACAACGTCGTTGCAAATTCCAACATTTTATTCATTTTGATGTCTGTGTTATATTCCTTTGTAAATATATACCACATCATTTTACCCACTCATCAGTCTATGAACATTTGGGTTCTTTCTATAATTTGTCAATTATTCATTATGCTTCTATTAACATTTGGACTCCTACCATTCAAATCTGTTTTTTGTTTGTTTGTTTGTTTCTTTTGTTTTGTTTTGTTTTGCATCCTTTGAGGAATACCTGATAGCACAATTGCTGGGTTATAGGGTTGTTTCTATTTTTAGTTTTTTGAGGAATCTCCATACTGTTCTCCAAAGTGGATATATCAGTATGCATTCCCACCAACAGTGCAAGAGGGTTCCCCTTTTTCTGCATCCTCAGTAACACCCATTACTTCTTGTGTTGTTAATTTTAGCCATTCTGCCAGATGTAAGGTGATATCTTATCATGGTTTTGGTTTGTATTTCAATAATGATCTGGATGTCTTCCTTAGGAAAGTGTCTACATTGGGATTATTAAAAACTTAGTCATAAACTAACTGGATTAGTTGGAGAATCTTGCATTGTTTTTGCAAATATTTAACTTGTTCAAACCTCTTAAACTCTTTAAGAAAGATATGATTTTGGGTTCTTGATGTTGACCAATGTATTTTATTGTGGTAGGAATACCTATCATTAGATCAGCCTTCTTAACAAATTTTTATGTGTGCAGCATAGTATTATTGGCCACAGGGCAAGTTTTTCTTCTTAAGTTTACTTATTTATTTTTTTGGGGGGAGGGAAGAGAGAGAGAGAGAGAGACAATGAGAGAGGGAGAGAGAATATAAAGCAGATTCCTCATCACAAAGCCTGATGTGGGGTTCAATCTCATGAACTGTGAGATCATGATCTGAGTTGAAACCAAGAGTCAAATGCTTAACCAACTGAACCAGCTAGGCACCCCTAAGGCAGGCATTCTCATTATCTCCATTTTACAGAGAAAGAAACTAAGGCACCAACAAGTTAAATAATTTGTTTGAGGCCACTAGGTAGTAATGTCCAAATTATATTTGCTAATAAGTGTGAACTTCAGAGTTGGTTGGAATGACTGGGCCTCTCCAGAGTTAAAAATTGTTTATTTGGGTTAAAGTTAGTTCTGCCATCTTTGCTCTAGACAGAAAACTTGGTGATACTAATTTCTAGAGAAAACCAGTTTCTTGCACTACAGTTTACTCACTGATACTGTATATCTTCAGAGGAAAAACAAAGGATGCCACACATTGTTTCCATATGATTTCCAGACACTGAGTAATTATACTTCAATTACAGTGTAATTCTGTCTGCTATAAACATAAATGCTATAAAGTTGCAATGTAAAGGATAATGTGAGGCATTATTGATATCAAATCTTAACCACCAAAGTTTGTTTTCTGAGATTTCAGAAGGATTTAATATTTTCTGCATATAGAAGTCAGTTTCCAAAGAAGTTCCCATCACCTGGTATAGTCATTCATTGCTAGATTGAGCTCCAACTTTGAGTTATAAAAATATGGCCACCACATATGCATATGATAGAGCTAATGATAAATACCACTTAACATATTAAAGCTATGATTTGCCCAGCTAATAATTAATTTTACTGGATAAAAATTAAAGAAAACCAACCTTTAAACTTCAACAAAGGTATCTGGATAAAGCTGTTTTCCTAGATGGAAACAAGTAAAAATTAGACAAACTTATGAAATTCTAGGTAGCTATATTTATGAATGGCGAATAATACTGTATAATCAAGACAGATGTTACATGAATAATTAACTTGCATACACACGTATATGTCTATATATATGTGTATATATATGCCTATATATAGGTATATTTATACAAATGTTTGTGGACCATATATATACATATTTACCTAACTCTTTCATTTATTAAAGCTTACTATGTATCTTTACATGAGCTAAATACTCCATAGTTTGTTTTTCTTTCTTCCAACTGATTTAAAAAATATTTGAGTACAGTGGAAATATAATGTTACATTAGTTTCTAGTGTACAACATGTGATTTGATGAGTTTATATGTTATGCTATTCTTACCAAACTTGTAGCTACCATTTGTCACCATACAACAATATTACAATATCATTAACCTTATACTGTGTATTTTAGTCCTGTGACTCATTCATTCCATTACTGGAAGTCTGTATTTTTCACTTCTTTTCACCCATTTTTTTCATCACCCCACTCCTTTCCCCTCTGGCAACCATCTGTTTGTTCTCTATATTTAAAGCTCTTATTCTTCTTTTTGCTTATTCATTTGTGTTTTTAATTCCACATATAGCTGAAATTATGTGGTGATTATCTTTCTCAATCAAACATATTTCACTTAGTATAATGTCCTCCCTCCAGACTCATCCACATAATCACAAATGGCAAGGTGTACTTTTTAAAAAAAAAGTCCTTATTTTTTAAAAGCTGAATAACATTCTACTGTATACCACATTCCGTATTTTGTCACATCCTTTATCTATTTATTCTTTGATAGTCATTTTTGTTTCTGTATCTTAGTTAGTGAATAATATTAGCTAATATTATTTGAATACTATGACAAAACATGAAAGTGCAGATATCTTATTCAGATACAAATTTTAGTTCATGTGGATATGTACCTAGAAGTGATATTGCTAAATCGAATGGTAACTATGCATTAAAAAATTTTAAGAACATGTATTGTTTTCCAAAACGTCTTTATCAATTTAAATTCCAACCAACATATACAAAGAGTACCTTTTCCCACTTTCTCACAACCACTTATTCTTTCCTCTACACCTAGTTTGTTGAGAGGTTTCTTTTTAATCATAAATTAATGTTGAATTTTGTCAAATGCTTTCTCTACAACTACTGAGATGATCATATGATTTTTATCTCTTATTTTATAAATGTGGTTTGTCACATTGATTAATTTGCAGATTAACCATTTTTTAATCTCTAGAATAAATTCTAGTGATCATGTAGCATCCCATATATTTTGATATGCTATATTTCCATGGTCTCCACAATTTCATTTTATTTTTTGATGTTCTGATCCATTGTTTTTTAAGTAAGATATTGTTTCATCTCCACATACTTATGAATTTTCTAGTTTTATTTTTGTAATTGATCTCCAGTTTCATACAAAATGGTCATGAAAGATAGTTGATATGACTTAAATATTCTTAAATTTTGTAAGATTTGTTTGGGTCCTAACATATGGCCTATCCTGGAAAATATTCCAAGTACACTTGAGAAAAATGTGTATGTTGTTTTTTTGATTGAATGTTATTTATATATCTGTTAAGTCAATCCGATCAAATGTGTCACTTAAGGCTAATGTTTTCCTTATTGGTTTTCTGTGTGGATGATCTAAACACTGATGAAAGTGAGTATATTAAGGATCATTGCTTTATTTTATTGTTTATTTCTCACTTTAGTTATTTTAATATTATATATGTACTGTTAATATTGATATCAATTAATAATATTAATAATATATTTGCTTATATATGTGCTTCTATGTTGGATTCATAATTTTTACAGTGCTTTATTATCTCATTGGATTAATTCATCATTTGTAATGTATTTTACTTTGACTCCTTGTATAGATTTTACTTTATTCTATTTTGTCTTATATATAGTTACCTCAGCTTTCTTTACCTTCCATTTGTATGAAATATTTTTTATGCTTTTGTTTTCAATCTTTTTGTGATTACATCTGAAGTGAGTATCTTGTAGGCAAAATGTAAGTGAATATTTTTTTGTTTTATCTATTCAACCATTCTGTTTTTGATTGAAGACTTTAGTTCATTTATATTTAAGTACATTTTATTAATTATTTTCACACAGGTTTGTAGTTATACTGTATGTATGATTTGAAATTTTTGTAGTGGTTTACATAGGTTTCTTTCTTATATATTTTATAAGTCCTGCTTTGCAATTACCGTAAATAAGGCTTACAAGAGCAACTTTTATATAGACAGTCTATTTTAAGTTCTACTTAAGTTTTAACACATTCTAAAGTTGTACACTTTTATCCGTGTCTCAAACTTTTATCCTTTTGATGTCATAATTTACATTTTTTTATTTTGTATCCCTTAACAAATAATTGTAGTTATATTAATTTTTTACTGTTTTTGCCTTTTAGCATTCAGACTAGCATATGAATGATTGACTTACTGTTTTTATAGTAGTTTATTCTGAAATTTGGTATATATTTATTTTTAACAGCGAGGTTACACTTCAAAATGTTTCCTCTTACTAATTAGTACTCTTTTATTTTGCTTATAAAATTCTCTTCAGTTTTTCTTATAGGATTGGCTTTAGGTAATGAAGTACTGTAGCCTTTGCTTATCTTTTAAGCTTGTCTTTTGTTCAAGTCTTTAATCCATTTTAAGATGTTTTTTAAATAGGATGTGAAATAAGTGTCCCTTATTATCTTTTGTTATGCATATAACCAAGTTTTCCCAACACATTTTAAGGACACTATCCTTTCCCTGTGTGTATTCTTGGCTTTGAAATGAAAGAAGATTTATGTGCATGGAAATATACTTCTAGAATCTCTTTTCTCTTCCATTCAGCAAAGAGTCTGTTTTTAACCTAATACCGTATTGCATTTTTTAAAATTTGTATTTAAATTCCAGTTATTTAATATACAGTGTAATATTAGTTTAAGGTTTGCAATTTATTGATTCAACACTTATAAAAAACTTCCAGTGCTCATCACAACAAGTGGACTTTTAAATTCCTATCACTTATTTAACATATCTGCCCCTCCTCTTTGAGAACCATCGGTTTGTTCTCTAGGATTAAGAGTATGTTTCTTGATTTCCTTTCTCTCTCTTTTCCTTTATTATTGTTTCTTTTGTTTTCTAAATTTCATATATGAATGAAATCATATGATATTTGTCTTTCCCTGGTTGTCTTATTTGGCTTAACATAATATTCTCCAGCTCCATTCAGGTCACTGTAAATGGCAAGATTTCACTCTTTTTATGGCTGATTAATATCTCATTTTGTGTGTGTGTGTGTGTGTGTATGCCACTTCTAATCCATTCATCAGTTGATGGACATTTGGACTTTTTCAAAATTTTGACTATTGTTGACAACAATGTATGTTCCACTGTATATTAACTTAAAAATTAATTAAAAGTTTAAAAAGTAAAATAAATTAATAATATTTTTCATTACAAAACAAGCAAACAAAAAGAAGTTATTACAATAAGTGCTTCAGGAAAAAAAAATCACAAAAATTACTTTCCGCAATCTCATGTAAACAAACGGCATTATCAAGAAGAAATGAATAAATTCCTAGAGGCATAAAACATACTAATACTGAATTAAAAATAAGTAGTGAGGTTGAACAAACCAATAACAAATGGGAAGATTTAAGTGATGATGATGATGATGATGATGATGATGATGATAAATCTCTCAAGAAAAAAAGCGCTGGGTTAGATGGCTTTGCAGCTGAAGTCTATCAAAATGCAAGGAAAAAAATATAAGTCCTTTTTAAACTCTTTTTAAAACAGAGAAATAGAAAGAATAATTCAAAATTATTTATGGATCCAGAGTAAGTGCAATACATGAAAAAAAATGCATAGAAACGTACACAATGACACCACAAGAAGTCACGATTATAGGCCAGTATGTCTACCCAGAACAGATGCAAAAGTTCTCAACAAAATTCTGACAAACTGAATTCAACACCCATCAAAACTATACACCAAGAACTAGAGAAATTTATCCTAGGGATGTAAGGTTGATTTAACATTTACAAATCAAACAATGAGATAAACCACACTAAGATAATAAAAATAAAAGGTATATGATTATTTGATTAAATACATTAAAAAATTTGACATAGTTCAAAGTCCATTCAGGATAAAAATGCTCTACAAAATAGACATAAAAAATTTCCTCAGCACAATGAAGGTGATTTATGGAAACTCCACAACTAACATTATAATCAATGGAGAAAAGCTAGAAGCTTTTTGTCTCATATTTTGAACATGGAAAAGACATTTCTTTTCACTGCTTATATAAGACATTGTATTAAAATACTAAAAAGAACAACCAGAGAAGAAAAGATGTAAAATACATCCAAGTCAGAAAAGAAGGTATAAAATTATCTCTGAATGCATATGATATAATAATATGTGTAGACCATCCTCAATACTCTACAAAAAAACCCCACGATGTTAGTTCTAACCAAATTCAATAAAGTTACAGAATACATATAAACACACAAAAACTGTTGTATTTCTTTACACTAGCAATGATCTACTCAAAAAAGGAAATCATGAAAACAACCCCAATGAAATGAATATTTAGGAATGTATTTAACCCAAGTGTTAAAAGACCTATACTGAGACCTACAGCACATTAATTGAAAGAAGTTAAAGAAGAGATAAATACACGGATTGATACCTCTTGTTCAAAGATCAGATGAATTAATAGGATTAACATGTCCACACGAAATGCAATCTCTATCAGAATTCCAATGGCAGTTTACCTGATAGAGAAAATATCTAAAATTTTTATAGAACCACAAAAAATAGGCAATGGATAGTCAATGTCCTCTTGAGAAAAAAGAACAGCTTTAGTGGTATCACACTTCCTGATTTCAAATTTTATTACAGGACTGTAGTCATCAAAACAGGATAGCAAAATCATAAAATAATGGAAATAAAACAGATCACTAGAAAAGACTAGAACTCCCATAAATAAACCCAAGCATATATGTTCAGTTTACTTTGATAAGAACACAATCGGGATAACTTTTTCTGATAATGGTACTGTGAAAACTGGATATCCATATATATGTGGACCCTTACCTTACATGATACACACAAATCAAATTAAGCAAAATAAATCAGTCAGAGAAAGACAGATATCATACTATTTTCATTCATGTGCAGAATTTAAGAAACAAAACAAAAAGTATAGGGATGAAAAGACAGATAAGTCAGGAAACAGACACTTAACTTAGACAACAAACTGATGGTTGCGAGAGGGAAGATTGGTGGAGAGATGGATTAAATAGGTGATGGGGATTAAGGAGTGCACTTGTAGTGATGAGCACCAGGTGTTGTATGGAGATTTTGAATCAGGAAATTGTACACCTGAAAACTGATATTACACTGTATGTTAACTAACTGGAATTTAAATAAAAACTTAAGAAAAATTCCAAACAGATAACAATTTAAATATGTCATTAGTAATTCCTCATATAACAATAACACTAATATAAATAGATTTAATTCACCAACCATAGCATACAGTGACTGGTTGGATAAAAACAAGACACAACTGTGGGTTTCTTACAATAGACTCACATTACCTCTACAGACACACGTAAGCTGAATGTGAAGGGATGGAGAAAGATATTCCATGCTCTTCTTAACCAAAAGAAAGTTGGGTGTTTATATTTATATGAGACCAAATAGACTTTAAGGCTAAAACAAAAGCAAGACAAAAAGAAAGTCGTTAAATACTAGTCGATTCATCAAGAAGATACATAATTGTAAATATATAAACAACAAACGTAGGAACATCTAAATAATTTAAGCAAATACTAATAGATCAAAAGAGAAAAATAAGGAATCACAGTTTACTTGAGAAATGAATAGATTCTCCAGGCCAAAATATTAGCAACAAAATGATGAAAGGGGACCATATATTAGATCGAATGAAATTAACATATATTCACAGAATATTCCATTGAACAGAAACAGAATCCACATTCTTATCAAGTGCTTACATAACAATCCTCAGGATAGACCATATGATAGTACCCCTAAACAAGTTTGATTATGTTAAATATTTGTTTCCAACCACGATGTTATGAATCAAGAAATTAAAAAAAACCAAAACCCTGGAAAACCAATAAAAAAAAAAAATTGAATCAGTAATGAATAACCCTCCAACACAGAAAAACTCAGGATAAGATGTTTTTATTGCTGAACACTACTAAACATTTAGAAGAATTGCTTCCAAACCTTCCAAACTCTACAACAAACTGAAGGGGATGGAGCACTTCTAGTTTTATTTTATGAGGCTGGCACTATGTTGATACCAAAGCCAGATAACAAGAAATGTATAGACTGATATTTCTGACGAATATATATGCAAATTTTATACATTAATTTCATATATAATACATTATTATATAAACCAAATTCAAATACATATTGAAATGATCATACACAAGTGAGATTTATCCCTGGAACACTAGGATGGTTTAATATATGCAAATCAATGCATATTGCATATAATATTAACAAAATTTAAAACGATATGAGTATCTCAATCATTCAGAAAAAAAGCATTTGACAAATCACAATAACCTTCTTTGATTAAAGCCCTAAACAAGTTGGCTATAGAAGGAAAATACTTGAACACAATAAAGGGCATATGTTGCAAACCCACAACTAACCTTATACTCAATGGTTAAAAAAAAACTGGAAGTTTTTCCTCTAAGATCAGGAGCAAGACAATGTTTACTTTCACTACTTTTATTCAATATAGTACCAGAAGTCATAGGTAGAGCAAATAGGCTAGACAAAGAAATAAAAGACATCCCAATCAGAAAGAAAGAAATAAAATTTTCCTTATTTGCAGATGATAAAATATTACGGATAAAAATCCTAAATATTCACTCAAAACACCATTGGAACCAATAAAAAATTCAGTAAACCTGAAGAATATAGGATCAATATACAGAAATCTGATGTGTTTCTATACACTAGCAATGAAATATCTGAACAAGAAAAAAAATATTCCATTCACTATGGCATCAAAAACAATAAAATCCTTATAACTGAATTTCATTAGGTAAGTGTAAGAACTGCACAATGAACACTGTGATGAAAGAACTTGAAGAAGAAATAAATGGAAATACATCTTATGTTTATTGATCAGAATAATCAATATTTTTAAAAATTTCTATACTACCCAAAGCCATACATACAGTCAATACAATCTCTATCAAAACTACATTTTTTTATAGAAATAGAAAAACAACTTTAAATTTGTATGGAGCTTAAATGACCCTGAATAGTCAAAGCAATTATGGGGCAGAAGAACAAAACTGAAGACATCACAGTTCTTATTTCAACATATATTACAAAGCTATAGTAATTAAACAGTATAGAAATGGAATAAAAATAAACATGTAGAAGAATAGAACTGAACAGAGATGCCAGGATAAATCTCTGTTTATATAGTTCCCTAATGTTGACAAAAGATCCAAGAACACTCAAAGAGGGAATGAAAGTCTCTTCAATAAATGATACTGAGAAAACTGCATCACCACATGCAAAAATTAAAATCAGAACCCTATAATATACTATTCACAACATTTGACTCGAAACGGATTATAGACTTAAATATAAGACCTAAAGCCATGACTCCTAGAAGATAACAGGGAGCTTTCAAGGAGCTGACATTAGACTGGGCAGGATAAGACATGAAAAACACAAACAACAAAAGGAAAAAAACTAGTAAGTGGTACTACGTCAAACTAAAAAGCTACTGTTTTAATTCAACAAAGAAATACATCTTCAAAAATGACAACCTACAGAATGGGAGAAAATACTTGCAATCCTTACATTGGGTTAAGAGATAATATACAGAATATTTAGAGTTCTCATACAAATCAATAACAAACAAACAAAAAATAATAAAAATAGGCAAAAGACTAAATAGACATTTTTTACAAAGAAGATATGCAAATGGCCATAAATACATAAAAAGATGATCACAGTTATTAGTTATCAGGGAAATGCAAATAAGATATCATTTCACAACTGCCAGAACAGTGATGATGAAGACAATAGAAAGCAAGTGTTAAGAAAGATGTGGAGTTATGAGAACACTTGCATCCAGTTGTTGGGAGTTTAAATTGGTTTAGCCTATGGAAAACAATTTGTCGCTTCCTCAAAAACTTAAAAATAGAAGTATCATACTGTCTAGAATACCACTTTAGGGTATAACCTCAAAGAAAATGAAAACTAAAGATTGAAAAGATATATGTAATCTTATGCTTGTTACATTATTTACAATAGTCCAGATATGGAAAAAACCTGAGGGCCCATTACACAGAAAATATTTATAATTGAGATAGCATTGGAATTCTCAGTAATAATACTAAATGTTAGAAGACAAAAGAGGAGGGGCGCCTGGGTGGCTTAGTCGGTTAAGCGTCCGACTTTCGCTTAGGTCATGATCTCGCGGTTCATGGGTTCGAGGCCCGCGTCGGGCTCTGTGCTGACTGCCAGCTCAGAGCCTGGAGCCTGTTTCAGTCTGTGACTCCCTCTCTCTCTGACCCTCCCCTGCTCACGCTGTCTCTCTCTCTCTCTCCTAGAAATAAAAAAAAAAAAAAGCATTAGAAGACAAAAGAAGAAACATAATCATGATGGAAAATCATTTTCTTTTTTTTTCTTTTATAGTTTATTGTCAAGTTGGTTTCCATATAACACCTAGTGCTCATCCCAAAAGTGCCCTCCTCCATGCCCAACACCCTCTCTCCTCTCCCCCATCCCCAGTAGCCTTCAGTTTGTTCTCAGTATTTAAGTCTCTCATGTTTGGAAAATACTTTTCAACCTAAAATCTACACTTAGCTGAACTTCCATCTAGTGAGAAGATAAAATAGTGTCATTTTCAGACATGTAAATTTTGAAAAAGAAATGCTCCCATGTACCTTGTTTAGGAATTTATTGAAAGCTATGATCCAGTAAATTGGATAGTGAATCAAGAAAGAGGAAGGCTTGGGCCTGGGCGACAGACATCAGTAGATCCAAGGAAAAGAGTTAGTGTTGAAGAAACATCTCAGGAGGAGCTCTGGGCAGCTAAGCTGTAGTCAAGCAGTGTATGTGGGAGCAGGAAGACAGAGGCTACAGAAGATATGGCCTAGGGAGAAGAAACTGGGAGAAAATTAAAGTAGTCACATTATCGAGGGTATAGTTATCAAGAGGGAATGTATACATACATACATACATATACATATATACATATATATATATATGGCAGAAAAACAAATTAAGCAAACAAACCAGCCTGACCTGATTTATTCTGGAAAAAACAAAAACAACAAACCACATCTTAAAAGAAATTTAACAAGAATGCAACCAAAGACTTTAATGTTAAATATTTTTACCATTTTAATATTATAAAAATTGAATCTTAATTTAACAAAATCAGTAGAGAGCAAGAGAAAGCAAGATGGAGGAGAAGTAGGGAGCTCTGTACATTTCATTCGCTCCCATCTCTCAAACAGAGAAGGCCTAAAGCTATAGGAACTCTTACAGAATCCAGGAGTTTGGGAGGAAAAGGAGACAGAGTCTGCGGAGAAAACAAACTTATAGCAGCTACCTCAAAAAACAAGCCAAAGTACACATGGTGGAGAGTCCCAAATGCCACTACCAGTAGGAAAATAAAATAATGAAAGTCTCAACAAGAGAGACCAAGAGACACCATTCAAAGAACACTTGCTGAACGGACAGGCCCTGGACAGTCAAAGAGCCTTCTTTACTACAGAAGTACTCGCAGGTGCAGAATGCATAACAAGCTTTTCAAACTAACAAGAGACAGAAAGCTAGCCAAAATGATTAAATGGAAGAACTCTCCTGTAAAGCAATTCCAGTAAGAAATGACAGCTAAAGAACTGCTCAAAACAGATATAAGCAATATAACTGAACAAGATTTTAGAACAATAGTCATAAGATTAATCACTTGGCTTGAAAAAGGCATGGAAGACATCAGAGAAACTATTGCTACAAAGACTATAGAGCTTAAAAATAGTTGTGATGAATCAAAACATGCTATAAATGAGGTTCATAATAAAATGGAGGCGTCCAATGCACAGATTGAAGAGGCAGAGAGGAGAATAGATGAGTTAGAAGACACAATTGTGGAAAACGGGGCCCTGAGAAAAAGAGATATAAACTGATCCAAGAACATGAAAGGAGGGTTCGAGAGCTGAGCCATATAATCAAATGGAATATCTGTATCATAGGAATTCCAGAAGAGGAAGAGAGAGGGAAAGGCACTGAAGGAGTCCTTGAACAAATTATAGCTGAGAACCTCCCCAATCAGGGGAAGGAAACAGACATTGAAATCCAAGAGACACAGAGAACTCCCTTCAGACGTAACTTGAATCCATCTTAATATCATAGTGAAACATATGATATTAAGCACCACATATCATAGTGAAACTGGCAAAATATAACGACAAAGAGAGAATTCTGAAAGCAGCTAGGGAGAAAAGGGCCCTAACCTACAAAGGGATACCTATCAGAGTAGTTGCAGACTTATCTACTGAAACTTGGCAGGCCAGAAAAGAATGGCAGGAAATCTTCAATGTGATAAACAGAAAAAATGTGCAACCAAGAATCTTCTATATAGAAAACCTATCATTCAGAATAGAAGGAGAGATAAAAGTCTCCCAAATAAACAAAAAATGAAAAATTCATCACCGCTAAGCCAGCCCTACAAGAAATCCTAAGGGGGACTCTATGTGGGAAAAGTTGCAAGGAATACAAGGAACCAGAGACACCACTACAAGCATGAATCCTACAAAGAACACAATGACTCTAAACCCATATTTTTCAATAATAACACTGAATGTAAATAGACTAAATGCTCCATCAAAAGACATAGGGTAGGGGTGCCTGGGTGGCTCAGTCGGTTAAGCGTCTGACTTCGACTCAGGTCATGATATCACGGTTTGTGGGTTTGAGTCCCACTTCGGGCTCTGTGCTGACAGCTCAGAGCCTGGAGCCTGTTTCAGATTCTGTGCCTCCCTCTCTCTCTGACCCTCTCCTGCTCTCTCGCTCTCTCAGAAATAAATAAAAAACATTAAAATTAAAAAAAAAAAGATATAGGGTAGAAGAATGGATAAAACAACAAAATCCATCTATTTGCAGTCTACAAGAGACTCATTTTAGGCCTGAGGAAACCTTCAGATTGAAAGCGAGGGGAAAGAGAAATATCTACCATGCTACTGGAACAGGAAAGAAAGCTGAAGTAGCTGTGCTTATATCAGACAAATTGGACTTTAAAGTAAAGGCAGTAACAAGGGATGAAGAAAGGCAATATATTACACGGTCTATCCATCAGGAAGAGATAACAATAATACATGTCTATGCACCGAATTTGCGAGCACCCAAATACATAAAACTATTAATCACAAACAGAAACAATATTACGGATAAGAATGTGCTAATAGCAGGGGATTTTAGTACCCTATTTACAGCAATTGATAGATCAACTAGGCAGAAAATCAATAAAGAAACAATGAACTTGAATGACACATTGGACAAGGTGGGTTTGATAGATATGTTTAGACTTCTACATTCTGAGGCCATGGGATTCACTTTCTTCTCAAGTGCGCATGGCGCATTCTCCAAGATAGATCACATACCGGGACATAAAGCAGCCCTCAATAAATATAAATGAATTGGGATCATACTGTGCACACTTTCAGGTCACAATGCATTGAAACTTGAAATCAACCACAGAAAGAAGTTTGGAAAACCTCCAAAAACATGGAAGTTAAATAACACCCTACTATCGAATGAATGGGCCAATCAGGCAATTAGAGAAGAAACTAAAACATATATGGAAACAAATGAAAATGAAAATACAACAATCTAAACACTATGGGATGTAGCAAAGGCAGTCCTAAGAGGAAAGTACGTTGCACTCCATGCCTATTCCAAGAAATTAGAAAAACCACAAATACAATATCTAACAGCACACCTAAAGGAACTAGAAGGAGATCAAGTAGAGCACCCCAAACCCAGCAGAATAAGAGAAATAATAAAAATCAAGGCAGAAATAAACAATATAGAATAAAAAAAAAGTTGAACAGATCAATAAAACCAAGAGTTGGTTTTTTGAAAAAAAAATTGATACACCTCTGGCCGGTCTTCTCAAAAAGAAAATACACTCAAATAGATAAAATCGTGAATGAAAATGGATTTATTACAACCAACCCCTCAGAAATACAAGCAATTAGGGAATACTATGAAAAATTATATGCCAACAAGCTGGACAAACTAGAAGAAATGAACACATTCCTAAATGCACACACACTTCCAAAATTCCAATGGGAAGAGATAGAAAATCTGAACAGACCCATAAGTAATGAATACATTGAATCCATTATCAAAAATCTCCCAACAAATAAGGGCCATGGGACAGATAGCTTTCCTGGGGAATTCTACTAGACATTTAAATCAGAGTTAATACCCATTTTTCTCAAGCTATTCCAGAAAATAGAAATAGAAGGAAAACATTTGGAGTCCTTCTATGATCCAGCATCACTTTGATTCCCAAGCCAGACAGAGACCCAGAAAAAATAGAGAACTACAGGCCAATATTCCTGATGAATATGGATTTAAAAATCCACAACACAATACTAGCAAATCAAATTCAGCATCCTAAAAAAAAGAATTATCCACCATGATCAAGTGGTATTCATTCCTGGGTTACAGAGCTGGTTCAATATTCACAATCAATTAATGTGATACATCACATTAACAAAAGAAGATAAAACCCATAAGATCCTGTCGATAGATGCAGAAAAAGCATTTGACAAAATACAGCATCCCTTCTTGATAAAGACCTCGAGAAAGTTGGGATGGAAGGAACTTATTTAAACATCATAAAAGCCATTTATGATAAGCTCTCAGCTAACATCGTATTCAATGGGGAAAAACTGAGAGCTTTCCCCCTGAGATCAGGAACATGACAGGGATGTCCACTCTCACCACTGTTGTTTAACATAGTGCTGGAAGTCCTAGCATCAGTCATCAGACAACAAAAGGATATCAAAGGCATCAGAATTGGTAAAGCAAAAGTCAAACTTTCACTTTTTGCAGACGAAATTATATTCTACATGGAAAACTCGACAGACTCCACCAGAAGCCTACTAGATCTGATCTATGAATTCAGCAAAGTTACAGGGTACAAAATCAACGTACAGAATATATATATATGTACACCAACAATGAAGCGACAGAAAGAGAAATCAAGAAACTGATCCCATTCACAACTGCACAAAAAAAACATAAAATTCCTAGGAATAAACCTAATCAAAGATACAGAAGATCTGTATGATGAAAACTATAGAAAACTTATGAAAGAAATTGAAGAAGACACAAAGAAATGGAAAAACATTACATGCTCATCGATCGGAAGGATAAGTTATGTTAAATGTCATTACTACTCAAATCATACTACACATTCAGTGTGATCCCAATCAAAATTGTACCAACATTCTTCTCAAAACTGGAACAAATTATCCTAAAATTTGTATGGAACAACAAAAGACCCTGAATAGCCAAAGTAATATTGAAGAAGAAAATGGGAGGCATCACAGAGGCTAAATCCCAAACCTTAGCCTCTACTTCAAAACTGTAAACATCAGGACAGTATGGTATTGGCATAAAAACAGACACATAGCCGTATGGAATAGAGTAGCGAATTCAGAATTGGTCCCACAAATGTATGGCCAATTAATCTTTGACAAAGCAGGAAAGAATATCCAATGGTAAAAAACAGTCTCTTTAACAGATGGTGCTGGGAGAACCTGACAGCAACATGCAGAAGAATGAATCTAGATCACTCTCTTAAACCATACAGAAAAATAAACTCAAAATGGATCAAGGTCTTGAATGTGAGACAGGAAACATTCCAATCCCTAGAGCAGAAAGCAGGATACAACCTCCTTGACCTCATCCGCAGCAATTTCTTACTAAACACATCCCCAAAGGCAAGGGAATCAAGAGCAAAAATGAACTATTGGAACCTCATCAAGATAAAAAGCTTCTTCATGGCAAGGGAAACAATCAATAAAACTAATAGGCAGCTGACAGAATGGGGAAGGATAGTCGCAAATGACATATCATATAAAGGGTTAGCATCCAAAATCTATAAGGAACTCACCAAATTCCACACCCAAAAAACAAATAATCCAGAGAAGAAATAGGCAGAAGACATGAATAGACAATTCTCCAAAGAGGACATCCAGATGGCCAACAGACACATGAAACGATGTTCAGCAGGGAAATACAAATCAAAACCACACTGTGATACCACCTCATGCCGATCAGAGTGACTAAAGTGAACAAATCAGGAGACTATAGATGCTGGCAAGGTTGTGGAAAAACGGCACCCTCCTACACTGTTGGTGGGAATGCAAACTCGCACAACCGCTCTGGAAAACAGTGTGGAGTTTCCTCAAAAAATTCACAATAGACCTCCCTTATGACCCAGTAATAACACTGCAAGGAATTTACCCAAGGGATACAGGAGTGCTGATGCATAGGGGTACATGTACCCCATTGTACATTGCAACACTCTCAACAAGAGCCAAAACATGGAAAGAGCCTAAGTGTCCATCAACGGACGAATGGATCAAGAATATGTGGTTTATCTATACAGAATACTACATGGCAAAGAGAAAGAATAAAATCTGGCCACGTGTAACAACATGGATGGAACTTGAGGGTGTTATGGTGAGCGAAATAAGTCAGGCAGAGAAGGACAGATACCATATGTTTGCACGTATAGGAGGATTAGGAGGAACTTAACGCAGGACCGTGGGAGAGAGAAGGGGAAAAATTAATTGGGGAGAGGGAGGGAAACAAACTCTGAGAGACTCTTGAATGCTGAGAACAAACTGAGGGAGAGGGGAAGGGAGGAGGGGCATGGAGGAGGGCACTTGTGGAGATGAGCACTGGGTGTTATATGGAAACCAACTTGACAATAATCTATTTAAGAAAAAAATCAGTAGAACTATAATTTTATTGGCATGATGATAGAAGTATAAGTTTGTGTGTAGGGGCCAGGATAGTGGGAGGGACCGAAATTTACACTATGTCTAGTCAAATTCGTGCCAGTTATTTCCCTATGGATGCTGAGCTCTTAACATCTATCTGTCCATCTGAGAAAATGCTATAGAGAATAAGCCATGCAGCCTGCATGCGTACCTCACAGCCCTCTAACTCTATTGCTACTCCTTATAGTTCTTCTATAGGATGCTAATGGTGGTGAATGGCTCTGTAGAACTTTCTGTCCAAGACTGGTTGTCAGCTAGGGCATAGTTTCATTTCGGACTACTACTAGCTTTTCTGACATGAAGAGCATAAAACTTGGGGATAGTGATACTTTCCTACCTAATTTTGTACTTAAGTAAAACTTAGTCATCATTGGCAAATTACTTTATAATTTTAAATGGTCATATTATGATAGAAAAATCTTAGTGACAGATTAATAAGATATCTTGTTGTCATGTAATGGAATGGTGTACATTCATTTAAAATTTAGTGTTTAGGGGCGCCTGGGTGGCTTAGTCGGTTAAGCGACTTTCGCTTAGGTCATGATCTTGCGGTTCGTGGGTTCGAGCCCCACGTCAAGCTCTGTGCTGACTGCCAGCTTGGAGCCTGGAGCCTACTTCAGAGTCTGTATCTCCCTCTCTCTCCGACCCACCCCTGCTCACTCTGTCTCTCTCTCTCTCTCTCTCCTAGAAATAAATTAAAAAATATTAAAAAATAAAAAATAAAAATAAATAAAATAAAATTTAGTGTTTAAAGGTGCCTTAAATATATGTGCTAGAATGGAAAACATAAAAGTAGAGAGTACTCAAGGAACAATTTATTGAAAATAGCTCCTTTCTTTCTGGCATACAAAATAAAGAAGGGAAATTGCCTTCAAAATGCACTTAAAGCAAAACAAAAATCAAAACAAACAAATACTCCCCACACACTTTTCTTACATTGATATTTACAGAAATGTATCTGGGGAAATAAGAAAAAAACACTTTTTTTTGTATCCTCTTAATTGCTTCTAGAGTGCTATGGAATAAAAGTGACACAGAATATTTTAATACCAGGTGCTGATGGAGGGCACAGGTGCACACATAAATATAACATATTAATAACACTTACACCTCAGGACAGTTGAAAATATAAGTATTCCAACAAATCATTTCCCCATTCAATGAGGTGGATATCATCATCAGCCAATTGTTCCTATGAGGAGTTCAAGCACCTGAAAATGATAAACTGTTCATATCCTAATTAGACTCACATTCAGGTTTTTGACCCTAGCGCTTGAGCCCTTGATGCAGAATGTACATTGGATGCTAGGGAGAATAATAATAATGGTGGTATCAATGATAAAAACTAAAACTAGAACTAGAAGCAAAGAAAGATCTCCATTTATATTGCACAGATAATGTTCATGAAAATAAAGACACTGAGTTAAAAAGAAGTTAAGTAATTTGCCCAAGTCTATAAGTCATGGAGTTTGGGTTGAAACCAAGGTCATCTGTGCTCTTAAAAATAGAATAATGCCTTTAATATTGATGATGATGTCAACTAAAAATCTGATCAATATTTAATGACATAAAGAAACACAAAATCAACACAAATTCTTCAAAAATACCCTTAATATATTTCATTTTAGTTCCTTTGGGGGGTTGTTTTATTTTCATAACCATACATAGTCTTTTTTAATTTAAAAAATTATTTATTGAAATTCAAGTTAGTTAACATACACAGTAGTATTGATTTCAGGAGTAGAACCCAGTGATTCATCACTTACATACGACATCCAGTGCTCATTTCAACAAGTGCCCTCCTTAATGTCCATTATGCATTTATCCCTTTCCACCCCACTCAACACTGCCCCCCAGTAACCCTCAGTTTGTTCTCTGTACTTAGGGGTTTCTTATGGTTTGCCTTCCTGTCTATTTTTATCTTATTTTTCCTTTCCTACAGTCTTTTAAAGAACACAGAAAAGGCACACAGTGTAGTTTTAGAATAATGTCATGTTAATTATCCACAAGATGGCAGATGGCAGGTGCCAAGTTGGCCCCCTACTAAGGGGCTAGAATCTGAAAATAATCCCCTGGGGATTTTAAAAAATTAGTAGTTTTCTTCTCCTTGTAAAGATACATCATTAAGCTAAGGGTTAAAGGGAAGACATAAAAGTCCCTGATATAATCACAAATGATTGTGAATTTGGTACTTAGAGTATAAATTATTTAATGAATCAAGAGAGACTGCTGGTGAGAACTATGCTTTGAGAACACATAGTAAAATGCTAAATGACCATATGATAAAAGCAGAACTTCCTTTACTTCAAGAACAAACAGTCACAGACTCAGAAAATCTGTTGTAAGAACCCTTTTCCCTTTCTTGATAATTTTTTTAATGTATATTTAATTTTGAGAGAGAGAGAGACAGAGACAGAGAGAGAGAGGTGAGCAGGGGAGGGGCAGAGAGAGGGAGACACAGAACCCGAAGCAGGCTCCAGGCTCTGAGCTGTCAGCACAGAGCCTGATGCGGGGCTCGAACTCTGACTGCGAGATCATGACCTGAGTTGAAGTAGGTTGCCCAACTGACTGAGCCACCCAGGCACCCCTTCCTTTCTTGATCTTTAACAGAAAATTCTTCCTTAAGACAGGAAAATTTGATACAGAGAGGTTACATAGCATGTCTAAGGATAGAAAACACATAACTTAAAAAGCTAAGATTCGAACACCAGTGAATTTAAGTACAAGCCTATGATCTTAAAGCTACTCTCGCTTGCACCTGAAATTAGCCTATGGATTTGAAATAATTTAGAAATATTTAAACTTGAATAAGAAAAAAACAAACAAGCTTAAAAAAACCCCACAATCAGTTCAAAACCTGAACAGCAAGTTTTTGGGGATATGAGAAAGTCGAAGTTTGAACTTTTTAACAATATCTATCAGAACGGAAAGACTGTTCACTGAGTACAATAGGTAATTCAACTTGTCACCAGAGAAGGCATCAGAAAGACCAGTTTAAAGACTGGATGTATGTTGGGATGAGCACTGGGTGTTATATGGAAACCAACTTGACAATAAACTATTTTAAAAAATAAAAAAATAAAATAAATTAAGAGTGGATATACAGGGGGTTCTCATTAACCCATAAATTTAAATAATTAGTATGTTGAGGGGACAGGACATGATTCCAAATCAAATCATGTTATACAATAAGCTTCACATGCGCAAGACTAATGGTTAAGAAACCTTTAATTGCACAGAGATCAATTTATTGAAATGAACAACTTATTATAAACACTTATTATATGTTGGGAGTTCTAGGCATTAGAAAAACAAATGATTACAACACATCTTATTCACATAAGAAATACTAAGTCTGTAGAGAAGTACTGATAGTAATTATTCCTATTATTTTTTATCATTGTTGCATAATGAATTCTAGGTAACACATTGTATGTTTACTACTTGCTAGACACCATGCAAGCGTACACTTGTTGAACTAACAAATTCAACTAACTAAATTCACAAATCAATCCCAAGACTACCCTGTAATCCTAATATGTCTAACATGTTGATTTACCCAACTGATTTCCAAGATGCTTTTGTTCTTTTCTCAAAATTTTAACAATCATTCCTGCCCTTCACAAACAGAAGCTCTCATTGATTCTAATTGCACTGATAAAATAGAAAGAATCAGAAGAGAACTTACTTGCATCACATATGCACTGGCTTAGGTCTTACTACAGGAAATGAACGGGCTATGATAACTCAAAAAATAATCAACTTGTTTACTTCTAAATTGGTTTCTATGCTCTTTGTCTCTCTCAAAGGTCATCCTTCTGGAAGAAGTTTCCTCCATTTTTTAAAATCCATTATCAATTTGTTCTTTGTATAGATCATTCCTTTTAACATATCTGCAATATCTTACAACAAAACACATTTATACCATATCCCTTTATAGCTACTGCTCCACTTATCTGCTCTCATTAAAACAAACAAACAAAAACAAAATTTACTTATACTGTGCTCAGTTTATCCACTTTCTCTCCGTGTATTTATCCTAAATCCTCTCTGAGCACAGCTCCATTGGAATTGCTCTTATTTAGGTCCATTAAAGTTGCAAGTCTTTGGGGTTTTTTTGTTTGTTTGTTTTGTTTTGTTTTCAGAAGTAATCTTTGTGTGGACAAATACAGTTGCCAACTCAAAATTCTCATTGTAATCCAATAAGAAACAGCATATACTGCAGTTGATTACAGTCTCCAGTTCTGAAGTTTCCTCAATTGTACCCAGATAGTACTTCTTCTTACTCCATCAATACCTATCTCTTGTCTCACTTTCGCTCCAGCTGAACACAGTTGCCTCAGTCTCAAACCTTTACTCTTACCTAAGTTTTAACTGATCTTATGTCTTTAAATATTTTTTTTCTACTCTGAAGACTATCAAATTTAAAGCTTCAGTCCTTACCACTAATCTGAATCCCACTTGGCTTTATATAGACATTTTAAAAGTTCCTCTGTCAGAGGCCGGCTCCGGCATGTCCAGGGGTCCCTGAAGGGTGGACGGTGTCGGCGAGAGAGAGAGTGAGAGAGCCCCGAGATTCTTTCTGATCACCAGGCAGGCATCTCTGTCCTGTCGGTTTTGGTGTCTTTATTTAAAGGTTCAGCAACAACATGAAGTCAGAGAAAGGAATTTCTACAATGGGAGGCCTTTTGCGATAACAAGTTTTCAATATTCTGCAGAATTATCCCAGTCATAGTGAATTTACAACCAAGGAATTAACAGGATGCTCCTAGTGAAAAACAGGATCATATATAGGTTACGTTGTATATAGATAAGCTAGGAGTCATTCTGTCTGGCTATCAAGAGGATGAATGTTTCCGAACTGGTTTGCTTGTGGAAACCTACTTGATGCTGAATGTGTGAACACCATGGGGGCCCTAAATGTGTTAACCTTTTGCTTTTGGGTATGTGTTAACTACTCTTATCTATCCTCATCCCAGCTGCCAGTAGGGGAGGGTGTTTGTGGAATGTAGGCCTTGAGGAAGGGACTGTTATGCATCACCAATTAGTAAGTTATGTATTGCCCTTATCTGTACCTTAACTCTAAATTAGGCTCTTTTGACATGGGACCAGGCTCAGTTGTAACTCTTGTGTTCTTAACCCCCTTTATTATCTAAGTCTTGGATCTGCAAGGCCCATAGGAAGAGCCTTTTGACAATCATCCACAGAGCTTTCATCTAAAATCTCTCTTGCAAAGGCAAGAATATGCTTTTCCTTACGAGGTATCTGTGTTCAGAATATGGGTCTGATATGGAATATTGTGAGGCCTGGTCAATACCAGCAGGCTTATTTCCAACATGAGCCAGTAGTAGCAGAAAGAGATACCAATTTTCGTTTCTCATGGCAGGAGCTGTGCAAACACTGCCATTTCCTTGCTGTGACTGCCATCCAGAGAGGCTGGTGCAGCTCCCAGCATTCCTCCGAAACTAAATTATTGTTTTCTTCTGCACTCTAAAAGTTTTCAGAATCTCAGTAAATAGAAATCCTAGTTTCCTTTCCCCTGAGGTCAATTGACTTATATTTCATTTCACTTTCTTTCCCAATAGTCATCCTTTCCATGAACTAAATCCTCTTATGTAACTACTCTACTAAATCCTTCTTTTCTCTCATTTGAATATTTCTATGTTGTCTTCCTGCATACAATCTAGTTCCCTGTTCTATTTTCACACTATATACATAGTATAGAATTTTACATAAAATATGCATCTTATCAAGTTACATCTATACAGAAAATTCTTCAAAAGCTTTCTGTATCACTACAAACAGACCTAAATTGCACCCAAGTCCTGTAGATGAATCACACAGAATGGGCCAATGTGAAATTTCTTCCCATAAACGTCACCTTTCTTAGGATTCTGCTATTAAAATAACATGGGAAAAGTCACAGTAGTGCTCTTTGATATTATATATTAGAGTCTGCTTCTTTTGAGTAGGTGTGTAATGTCTGGATATTCAATATCCAGTCAATTTAGCTAAGCTTATCCACTATTTACTATGGTCTCTTACATGACATGCAGCTATTTTTAGAACGAGTGCTAAGAAAATGATCATAGTGGTTAAAACCCTCTGAGGCAAATCCAATAATTAAAGACTTGAATAAAATTGTGTGATTTGTGTCTATTATCATTTGTTTTTTTAAATAGTTTATTGTCAGGTTGGTTTCCATATAATGCTCAGTGCTCATCCCACAAGTGCCCTCCTCCATGCCCATCACCCCCCTTCCCCTCCCCTCTACCCCCATCAGTTCTCAGTTTGTTCTCAGCATTCAAGAGTCGCTCATAGTTTGCCTCCCTCCCTTTCCCCCGCTATTTTTCCCCTTCTTCTCCCCCATGGTTCTCCATTAAGTTCCTCCTAATCCTCCTATATGTGCAAACATATGGTATCTGTCCTTCTCTGCCTGACTTATTTTGCTCAGCATAATACCGAATTGGTATTATTTTACTTTATTGATACAAACATAATCACATAATTTTGGTACCAAGTTTTGGTAGCTTTGGAAGGTGTTTCTAGGTTAAGTGTAAAAGGAATCTGCAGATTTTTTTTCCTTTCAGTCTGAGAGACAAGAACTGGAATCAGATTAATTCTTCAACCTAATCATTGATAGCCAAGATCTGTTTGCATACCTAATGAAAAATCTTTGGTTCCCTACCCCCAGTGACAGGAAACCAGACATGATAAATCCTCTTAATTGCCAATTGTAAGTAATCTTTGACAGCTGACCAAATAGTGCCCTTTGAAACAGGACAACAGAGAATGTTCTGAGGAAGACTTATTCTCAGTTTATTGAATCCCTAAGCATCACCTGTGGATACTTTCTGAGCAGATACACATCTTGACAATATCTTTTGAAATGCCCCCATGACATCCTTGTTTCTGAGGCTGTAGATAAGAGGATTGAGCATGGGTGTGACAATGGTATAGAAGGCTGAGACTACCTTGTCCTGCTCAGGAGTGTGAAAAGACTGGGGCAGTACATAAGTGTAGAAGGCAGCCCCATAGAAGATGCTGACTACGGTCAAATGGGAAGAGCAAGTGGTAAAGGCCTTTTTCTGGCCTTCAACAGAGCGCATCCTGTGGACAGTTAACAAAATGAGAGAATAGGAGGTTGAGATGATAGAGATAGGGATGAGCAACATGAGTACACAGCAGATGTACATCAAGGTTTCATACAAAGATGTGTCAGCACAGGCTAGTTTGAGCACTGCAGGGATCTCACAGAAAAAATGGTTGATGCTGCGGGAGCCACAGTAGGGAACATTCATGGTGATCGGGGTAAGCAGAAAGCCATCCAGGGACCCACCAAACCAGGCACCAACAGCCAGAAGGAAACACACCCTGCGGTTCATCAGGACTGGATACCTAAGAGGGTTACAGACAGCCACGTAGCGGTCATAGGCCATGAGACCCAAGAGGAAGAACTCCGAGCCAATCATGGTCAAGTAGAGGAAGATCTGGATCCCACAACCCACAAATGAAATGGTCTTCTCTTTCGAAACCATGTCGACCAGAAGTTTTGGGACAGTAGTACAGATGAAAAGAGTGTCCATGATGGACAGCTGGCTGAGTAGAAAGTACATAGGAGTATGGAGACGGGAGTCCACCTGAATCAAGAATATCATGACCAAATTTGCAGTTACAGCAACCACAAAAATAGCAAATATAACAGCAAAGACAATCCCTGTAGCTTTATTGTTCACCAGAAGCCCCAGGAGGATAAAATCAGAGGATAAAGTTATATTCTTCATTGACATTGCCTATGGCAGCTCCAGCAGAGAAGAAAACCACAAAGACCAGGAAGGAAGGAAAAAGAGAGAAGACACTTCCAGTATTTTACAATGGAGATGACACCTCAGAGAGCACTGGTTGGGCTGAAATTTTCCAAGGCAAAATGCTAGAGAGAAATGAACAGACCAAGAGATATATCATAAATCAGAAATGGTAGATCTATTCTTCTTTGTTGGAGAACAACATTCTTTATATTATGTTTATGTTTATGCTGCCATACGTAGATTATGCAAATGTCATAATAAAATTGGTATTTGCTATACTTCGATTAGAGTTTAGCTAGCTATAGAGTTTCCTATTCACTCTCTGCATTTCTGGCATCCAGAATGTTGTCCACTTCATACTAGGGCTAAGTCAACACTGGTTTGAGTAAAGGCCCATTGAATGGAAGGCCAAAGGTAAGAATGAATAACTTAGGAAGTGAAAAGTATAAAGAAAAGTGAGTCTCTTCTATTCACAACATGTCACCTCTGACGCTTTTGGTCACCAAATGTGTGAAGGTTTCTTCCCCATACTAAGGAATCCCTAACCCTCCATACAACCAGCTTGGTATCCTACAATTTAATACAATACTCACACTATCTACATGGAGATAGCTTAATCTCTCACTGGTTAAGGGCTTAGCCTCACAAGACTGCCCACCAAATCAGATGCCAATTGCAAGTACAGTTTATCACTTGGGCTTCTGAACCTTCAATAAATAGAAGATTTCCAGGAATCCATCCCTGAGATCAATTAATTTTCTAGAGTTTTTTATAAAGTTAAGATTTTTTTTTTTTTTTTTTTTTACTAACAACTAGGTAGAAGAGATACACCCAATAGGTATGCAGGAAAAGGCCAGAAGATTCACTGTCCTCTATGGGTGTACCATCCTCTACAACTCCACATGTGCATCAACCCAGAAGATCTTTGAAACTCTTCCTTTTAGATTTTTATGAATGTTTGATTTTTAAACCAGGATTGATCAAATCATTGGCCATCAGTGATTAATGAAACCTCTAGACCCTCTCTTCTCTTTTTGCAAAACTTTAATTATGATTAGTTTCCTGGGAATAAACCTTAATTCTTAGGAGATTTCAAAAAATTATCTCATTAACATAAACTCTGGTGTGGTAGGAAGGCCTTTTGTGAATAACAAAAGACAGCTACATAGCTATTTCCATTTAGGAAACTCAGAAACTTTTAGGACTTCAATGCCAGGAAAATAGGGAAAAAATTAAATATATATTAGTTATGTGTCACAATATCACAAAGAGAACATTTGTTGGCATTTCACAAATGAAATGTTCTAGTCATTTCATTTCATTTCATTTCATCTAGATTATTATAGTAGCTTCCTGCTATCTCTCTGATTTCTTTCTTGTCTGTTGTGAGTCTAACCTGAGCACAGCAAAGTGATCTTGAAAACCGACATCAAAACAAGTCAACTCCTACTCAAAATTCTACTATAAAACTTTGTATTTCACTTTAAGGCCCACCATGTCATAACAGTTTCACTCTTTTAAGTCATTTCCTGCTTTTTCCAGTGCTGTTGCTCTGGTGCTTCAAATCCTATGTGGCCCCTTGTTGATCCTTTGCCCCCACTCTGAGGTAGTCCCCAGTCCATAGCTTTTGTCTCTGCTATGATCCCGGGCTGGGTCTCTTCCTCATATCTGTGACTGAAACCCTCATGTCTTTCAGGGCTTTGCTTGAAACCCACTTTCTCAGAGTGGCCTTTTCTTATAGGACGTGATGGCTATTGTTTGCACATTCCTTCACACCACTTAACATATATATCCATTACATTTTGTGTTCTGTCACTGACAGAAAGCTCAATATGAGTAACACTGTTGCTTATTTTGTTTCCTGAGAGCATTTAGAATATAAAAGAATTCCTGGCATCTTGTAAATATTTGCTAAATATTTAAATAAATAATTGTTAAACATGTATAGTTTACTAAAATGCAAATTGCTTTATTTTTCTTTTTACTCTTTAAAGTGATTCATTTCATTTTCTTAATGTTTGCTTATTTTTTGAGAGAGAGAAAGAGCTGGGAAGAGGCAGAGAAAGAGGGAGAGAAAAGTCCCAAGAGGCTCCACACTGTCAGCACAGAGCCCAGTGTAGAGCTCAAACTCAGAAACTGTAAGATCATGGCCTGAGTTGAAACCAAGAGTTGGACACCTAACTGACTGAGCCACCCAAGCACCATTTAAGTAATTCACTTCTTGTAGAATTTTTAAAACATCCACCTGAATATGATCTATAAAATGTGCTAACAGAAAATAAAAAGAAATTAAATGCCAGACCCTTGTTTTTATCTTCAATCCATAATAAATTTGCCATAAGATAGGCTTTATCCACATTTTCTAATAAGAAACTTAGTTCTAAGAAACCAAAATGTTTTCAAAGTTTCTAGAATAAAACAATAGTATAAATTTTGCATCTTAATCATTGAGATTTTACATACACAAATTTGAGATATTAATTCTCAGTGACAAAATCAACATACTAAAATTTCGACAAAGTCAGACATCAGCATAATTTTTCAGCAAACAAGGGACTCACCACTTTCTCTCCTTTCTGAATCTGTCCACGTTGTAATAGTACTTCATATAGTTGTGTCCCAATTATTGTGTAAAAGATAGCTATAACTGCTGATGTCATTATCCATTCATGGATTATATTGTGGATGTTGCTAATATAATTTGAACTCATCTAGATTACACAGGCAATAGGTCAGAAAATCATTATGAGTGTATTTTCTTAGTAGTAGTTTACATCTGTCTCGTATTATCAGAAAAAAAATGTGTCTTAAAGCATGCTTCTATTAATTTTGTATTTTATTAAACTTAGCAAAACTATGGTATATTTAACTTAGTGTTAAATAAAACCAATTGTATGAGGCAGAATATCCCCACCCCACTCAAGGATTCCTGTATTCTAATTCCAAGACTATAAATATGTTACTTTATTTGGCAAAACAGATTTTGCAGATGTGATTAAGATGAGATTATTCTGGAATGTCCTTTTGTGCCCAATGCAAATACAAGGATCCTTATATGAGGGAAGGAAAAAAGAAGGAGGGAAAATCAGAGGAGATGTGATATGAAAAGAGCTCCAACTGATTCAAACACTGGTTTTAAAGTTGAAGAGGACCATGATGAAAAGAATTGACTGGTCTCTAGAATCTGAAAAATCCTAGAAAAATGGATTATCCTCTATGGCCTTCAGAAATGAGTGTATCCCTCAGCCTAATGTGACCAATTTTTCACTTGTGACCTCCAAAACTGTAAGATAATAAATTTGTGTCATTTAAAGCCACTGTGTTAGTTGTAATTTGATATAGTAGTCACATCAATAAATAATTTTAAACATAATAAATAATTTTAAACATAATAAAAAATTTTAAACATTTTAAACAGCTTTTAAACATAAATATAATTGAAGCATGTTGCTAATAACAAATTAGGTAGTCCCATGCAGTTTGTGCCAGAGAACTCTCCACATGTTTTAGTATTTTGATGTAGTCACTTTTCACAGCACATTGATGGAGTCAGTTACTATAATAATCACTATTTTTACACTGGGGAAACGGAGGCAAGGAAGCACAAGTGGCAGAGGAGCAGGATTTTGTTTTTCATACTCTCCACAGTTATACTCAACAGACCATAAATGCACAGTATCCTCTTTATCATCTTAACAGATGACTGTCTAAGACAAGTCAAAATAATATGTACTGTAAAACCAGAACTGCATTAAAAAAGTTTTGAATTTCTGATCAAAATTGTCAACAAAGTTACAAAGTAACAAATGAAGTTTATTACTTCCAGAAATATGAAGTGTTATCTAACTCCTGGGCAATCTCTAAGCATCACATATTTGCCTGTAGTTGTCGAATTTCCTATTTTGAGGTACACACACATACACAAAAGTCCCCAAAGAATGTAACCCAAGAAAGATCCTCCAAACATCATATTTACACATTTCACTGCTGAATATTCACTTATGAGGGCAAATTCTTAGCTCCAAGCAGACGTAGAATAATGCCCCATCCAATAGTCCTACTCCCAATATTTCCCCAGTATAACCACTGATACATATGCAGCCCTGTAAAGATGACACCGTATTTCCTTTTAATCATCCATATTTGAAATACATCCTCTATAATGTGTGTCAGAAAAAAGTGTCAGGGTTAAGTCATGAATAAATTACGCAATTACGCGTGAGGACAAGACTATTAAAATTGAATGAAGAATAAGCAACAAAGACATTTCAAAAATTACATGGAGATGTGAAAACAAGTTAACTCATTGTGGCATAAACTCAAAAGTTACTAGAGAAATCTTGTCAATAATTTACAAATCTAAAACCATGAGTTAAATTATCAAGTTTTTTAAACATAATTTCTCTCTTCTACTATAGGTAGATAGATAGATGATAGATAGATAGACAGATAGATAAATACAGATGCTCCCAAATTGAGAGGGATGCTAATTCTTTAAAACAACATTTTAGGGGTGCCTGGCTGGATCAGTTGATGGGGCATGAGACTTGATTCCAGGGTCATGAGTTTGAGCCCCACATGGGTATGGAGCCTACTTAAGAAAATTGTAAAAAAATTTTTTTTGAATAATAAAACATTTTTTAAAAGATGTAAAGCAAAATGCTAGCTCTGCAAAAAGACCTCAGTAATGTTTTGGCTATGTGTAACATATCACTTTCTTAAACTGAAAACTATCTATAGGTGGAGGTACTTTGAGTGAGAGCTTCCCCACAGTTGAATTAGGTCACTGGTTCAATAAAAAAAAAGATATTTTCAATATGATTATTCTCTTTTTTAATATGATCAGAGCTAGTTATTAAGCTCAATATCATTAGAAAATCAACATTTTCTCAGTTTCTGTTTCCCATAAGGTAGTCGCTTCTGGATTTTGTTGATGAATCCATAAAAACAACTTCCTCCACTTCCTCCCTTCAACACGTATGAATCACTGTTAATCTGGTGTTACCCTCCTCTAACTCATGTGTTGTGTGAAGATATAAAATGTGAAAATGTTGGTCTGATGGTGGACAGCTGGGAATTAGATGCCCAAAGTTAGATGGTTAGAACTTAAGTTTGACTCACTATGACTCTCCATTACAGTATGAGCATAAGGAAACTTCCTCAACAGGCTATATGTTCACAGAATTGGCTATTTTCTCTTCTGTTGCATGGACCACAGACTGTAGAAATGAAGTTTGAGCTGCCAATCTCATTCAGTTTGAACCTCTAGTTGACAGCTGGTTTGTATCAACATTGAGTATCAAGGTGGGGGTGCTCATAAATTTCTACTGAAAGTGGAAGTTGGTATTATCTTTGTTTAAGAAAGCACCAGTTCGGGGCGCCTGGGTGGCTTAGTCAGTTAAGCGTCCGACTTTCGCTTAGGTCATGATCTCGCGGTTCGCGGGTTCGAGCCCCGCGTCGGGCTCTGTGCTGACTGCCAGCTCAGAGGCTGGAGCCTGTTTCAGTCTGTGACTCCCTCTCTCTCTGACCCTCCCCTGCTTGCGCTGTCTCTCTCTCTCTCTCTCCTAGAAATAAATAAAACATTAAAAAAAAAAAAAAAAGAAAGCACCAGTTCAATATCAGGATCTTAAAAGCAATGTGTATAAACTTATGCTTGTAGGAAATTTTGTATAGAAATCGAGAGATAAGTGGGCAACATTTAAAAGTTTTCATCTTTGTCTTGTTTGCAATAGTAAGAAAGCAGAAGAAATCCAAGCATCTGCAGTTGGACACATAACAAATAATTTGTTTTAATATTAGAATTTGTAATAGAATTTCAAGCAACCATTGGAATGTAAGGTGAATCTATAATCATTAACATGGCATGACAGTTTGATTGTATTCTTAAGTGAAAAAGGTGGCACATTTATAATTTCCTTATCATAGATATGTATGCATATTAATTATACATATATGCGATAAGTATATATGTATTGTATGTATATATATAAATATATAGTTGTGCACATTTGTTTCTGTACATTATGCACATATATACATATATGTAATTATGAAACGAATCCAAGTTTTCATTGATGGTAGAGATTCAAGTGACATCAGTTTTTTCTGAACCTCATTTTTCGTTTTATTACAAGTACAGATTATATGCATAAAAATATATTCCTTTCTGGATAATTTCAAAGGATAAGCTTCCTATTCCAAATTTGGAGAATTAATACATACATTTTTCCAAATCTGTCTTTAAATGTTTGGAGAATTACAGAGCTGGCATAAATTTACACCAGAATTCTGCCCACATCTGCTCCTGAATCTGAAAACAAAATTCATCAGATTACTCTCAACTCTTAATATAATATATATTATATTATATTATATAACTCTTAAGTTATATTCAGAGTGACTCACTAACATACACACATCAAAAATGTCAGAAAATATAATGTTTAAATATATAGAGTATTAGGAAATTACAATAATTATCAAAGAGAGGAAAAATACATACAAAAGAATGTCCAGATATAAATGAGACAGCATTATTGTAAACAATCCCAATTTGCTAGTTTAACTTTCCCAATTTTCTACAATCACTTCAAACTCTAAGATGACACTTTTTCCATTACTCTTGATGTAGTTTAATCTATCCTTACACAGAATCTGCACCTCAATGGCCTGGGTGAAATTCCAGGGTCTGCCACGTAATAGCTATATGACACCAGTGAAGTCACTTCTCAAGTTCCTCATTGGCCAGCTGAGCATCAAAGCAGCCCTTGTCCTGAAGATTATTGTGGAGTCTGTGTAAGACTCTTATAACAGTACTAGGGACCTAATAATGTCATCAAATCATTGACTATAAATTGTAGGATCTCCCCTTACTAAAAGCAAATAACTCTCCATTTTGGTAACTGTGAAAAGATAAAATAGGCCTCAGAGTAAGGAAACAATATTAATTTCTAAATTTCAAAAATTTCAGTACATAGCCTTTAGTTACTTAAATCCTTTTACTCTAATTTTCCCTATATTTAAGGCAGATATGATAGTAAAAATGATTATAAATTATGTAAATTTAGATGATAAATTTAAGATTGTAAGAATATTTATTTTTAATAAAACAATTTTAAGACAGATAGTGGAGAAGCTATCTGTCTTGATATTCCAACTATGTATTATATGCATAGCATATGCTATAGTCTTGTTCTTAAAAATCTCAAAGATTTTTATAGTCTTTCAAATTAGAAAAGCCCATTATGTGCAGGCAGTTCTGAGTTTGGTTAAATTTATATTAATCTTTTCTCATGAAAGGAGTTTCCACCATATTTTACTTAGGCAAAGAAGCAGCTATCTCTACTGCTGCTTCATCAGCCTTACAACACTAAGGTCTGGATTTAACTATATTCGAACATGTTTCCTGGTTTTATCTTTCTATGTTTATTGGATAGTGATTAAAATAAATACTCATTGCAGTTAAACACTGGAAATTCAGGAGGACAATTTTGCTATCAATTGAAATATATAATCCTAAAACTCATTCTAACATCTAAGTTTCCATTAAATGGAAGCATCTTTAGTCTCCACTACTGAACAAATGCATACCTATGACACATACTTCCTGTTTGCTCAAAACGAAAATGGTTATATATGACAAATCTAGAAAAAGCCAATTATGTTCTCTTTGCAGAAGCTACAATTAAAAATATTAAATAAAAATGACATAAGAACTGGTGAAGTTGGAAAAAAATCTAGGTACAATTCTTTTGCTTCCACCTTTACTCTTGACATGTAATCATATGTAAACTAATTAAACATACCTAATTATTTTGATCTATAGTTTCTATTACAAGTCTTCAAGGCTGTGATTCCCACGAGAAAGGGAAAATTAAAAAAAATTAAAACCAAAGTATTCTTCAGTACTAATCTTGAGTACTTCTTGAGTAAAATGATGTCCATTTATTCAAATATTTTAACACATTTTCTTTTTTTTATTTTATTTATTTCTAGGAAAGAGAGAGAGACAGCGTGAGCAGGGGAGGGTCAGAGAGAGAGGGAGATACAGACTCTGAAATTGGCTCCAGGCTCTAAGCTGGCAGTCAGCACAGAGCCCGACGCGGGGCTCGAACCCACGAACCGCGAGATCACGACATAAGCGAAAGTCGGACGCTTAACCGACTAAGCCACCCAGGCGCCCCTAACACATTTTCTTTGTCATAGAAATTTCTTGGAGCTTAGGATATATCATAGATCAAAATGAAGATCCCTGCCCTTGCTTATGTGATGAATAAAATATAACATAATAAAACAAGCTTAAAACCTAATCAAAGAAAATGAAATAAAGCAACATGGAATAATCTAGTGTTGATGCTATAGGTATGGATTTATCACCTTTATATTCTTCACCAATTGCGCAAACCAAAGTGATAGAGCAGAACAGAAATCTTAAATATTTTCTTAAAATTTATGTCTTTGGGAATTTTAAAAGAGAAATCACTGAGATGTTTGATAAATATTTGGCAAAATCATGGTAAGTATGCAAGTTTAACATAATCTATATTTAACACAATCCCAAATAAAAAAAAAACCAATATGTGCATATACACATACATATATAATGCTTCACTAACTCTATGTTGTGAATCAGCCTTTTCTTTTAGTTAAATAATATCTCAATGCCATGACATTATCCATTGCAATTGTCCTGCCTCATGAAAATAACTTCTTTATACAGTCTGTATCTGAAGTTTTAAACATTTTAAAATGTGTCAGACTTACTGGCAGGATTTTGTCCAAAGTGAGAGGTCTGACTTGTCAAGGATGTACTGCAAAAGAGGCCTGCATTCCTTTCTTCACACTAAATAAACTCTATTTTTTTTTTACTTATCACTCCTTTGTGTCTCAAAACTTCCTGACCATTTAATAATTAAATATTATACCACTCAGTATTTCAATTTTATATTATATAAGTATACATTGTAATTTTTGTATAAATAAAATAGATATGTGGAAGCAAGAGTTCAATTAATTTCATGTCCATATATCTCACCTGTAGAAAGATACCAGGGAAGGCATGACTGTCCTTCAACACACATTATCAAGTCCTTGGTAGACCAGCCTAGCTGGTATCAAACAGAAAATGAACAGGGGTTTTAACAGCATATCACTCTCAGAGGAATTTTCCCATGTTTATCATTAGGATTAATGAGCAGGGAGCTGCTCATTGTGCCACTTGCCTCTCTTCTTTGGAAATTGCTTAGCAATTAATGGCAAGGTTTGACACAAAAACATAAGGAAAAAGTCAGAAGACATGGTTCTGAGGTTCCAATCTGTCTCTTGCTATGGAGAGGCAATAATTTGCTCTAAATGTCAGTTTCTCCTTCTCACATGGGGCTAATTACTTCTGTAAATACTTGGTAAGACTTTGGGCAAATCAATTAAAACCAGATAATACATTAAATTTTTTAAATATTTATTTCTGAGAGAGAGAGAGAGAGAGAGAGAGAGAGAGAGAGAGAGAGACAGTGTGAGCAGGAAAGGGTCAGGGAGAGAGGGAGACCCAGAATCTGAAGCCGGTTCTGAGCTCTGAGCTGTCAGCACAGAGCCCGACGCAGGGCTCAAACCCACAAACTGTGAGATCATGACCTGAGCCAAAGTCTGGTGCTTAACCGACCTTGTCACCCAGGCGCCCCTAAAACCAGATAATACATTTATATATGATTTGATTTGGAGAATTTTCCTTTTATATTTAACACATAATCTAGAACAGTATTGGGTATGTGGAAGTATACAGTTGTTAAACTTAAAATTAATTTAAAATTATAATTTATATTTCCCAAGTTAATAAAATGCATTTTTAATAAAGAGGAAAATCTAGTTAACACAAATTATTTAATATAGAAATTTGTTAACATTATTAGGGGAACATCTCTGAGCATCCCTTTTAAGTGAGGGGAAAGGATACTGACCATATGTATCATTTTTAAATTAAATTACATTAAAATTTCGTACAACAGAAAAGTGCAAAAAGTAGAAGACACATGATTGATAAATTATCACACAATAAAAACACAAATGTAGTCACCACTAATGTGGGGAATTAGCCTCTGGAAAGGTTAGTAAGCTTTTAATAAATTAAATCCAAAATTATATTTATTGAAGTGGGAAGGCAGTAAAGACTAGAAGTATCTAGTATTTCAAATGTGAAAACCCACATAGACATCAAGGAACATAAGGATTCATAGAACCATCACAATACAATAGGGACATAACAGTTTTCCAGTACAGCTTCATAAAAATAGAGATCTATGATTTACCCTATAAATAATTAAAAATAATTTTATAACAGGCTCAGTGAGTTAAGTGCAGAAAGATGGGTCAATAAAATCAGGAAAACAATACACAAACAGAGTGAGTTTTTCAAAGATAGAAGTTATAGAAAATAACCAAAGAGAAATTGTGGATCTGAAGAATACAGTATATGAAATTTAAAATTCATTAGAACACATTAATAACAGACCTGATCAAACAGAGAAAGAACTTGTGAGTCAAAGATTATTTGAAATTATCCAGTCAGAATAGAAAAAAAGAAACAAAACAGAAAAGAATGAAAAAAAGTGAAGACATCCTGTGAGTTATGAGAAATCATCAAGAAAAACGATCTATACATTTTTGGTAGCCCCAGAATGAAAATAAATATAGAGGGGCAGGAAACTTCATCCAAGTTCATGATGCTCATGAGTCCCCAAACTTATTATTTGGTAACTTAAATAATAAATTTTTACTTAATTTAAAAATAAAACTATTTAAATCAAATAGAGGAAATTTTAAAAGCTGGAAGGGAAAAAAATACAGGTACAAGGAATCCTCATAAAGATGTCAACGAATATTTCAGTAGAAAACTTGCAGGACAGGTAAAGTTATAATATGTCCAAAATGCTGAAAGAAAAAAGAAAAAAAACCCTGCTAACCAAGAAAACTTTACCCACCTAGTGTGTCATTCAAAAATGACAGTGATAAAGACTTAATGAGACAAAATAAAGTTCAGGGATTTATTTCCACTAGCACTTTCTTATAAGAAAAACTGAAAAGACATCTTCAAGTTTAAATAAAAAAAAACACTAATAAGAAACTTGAAAACATCTGGAAATATAAAAGTCAGTTCTAAAGATAATCATGCATTCAAAGTTAAAGTACTGTAATATTGTAGTATAATAGTGTATTATCAATTAACTCTAGTACAAAAATTAAAGGAGGAGTGCCTAGGTGACTGTCAGTTAAGTGTCCAATTCTTGATTTCAACTCAGGTCATGGTTTCATGGTTGGTGAGTTTGAACCCTACATCGGACTCTGTGCTGACAGCATGGAGTTTGCCTGGGATTTTCTCTCCCCCTCTCTCTGCCTCTCCCTTGCTCATGCTCTCTCTCTTTCTCTTTCTCTCTCTTTCTCTCTGTCTTTCTCTGACTCTCTCTCTCTCACACACATACACACACTAAATAAATAAATGAAACTTTAAAATTAAAAAAATTAAAGGAAAATATAAAAAACAAATACAACTACTATAATTCAGTAATAAACGTACAATATAAAAAGAGGTAAGTTGTGATATCTAAAATATATAGGATGTAGTAATAAAAGGGTAGAATATTTCTATGCAAAATAGATAAGTTGTTATTACCTTAACATAGGCTGATATAATTATAGGATGCTTTATATAAGCCTCAAGGTATACACAAAGCAAAAACTTAAAATAATGAACAACAACAAGAAGAAAAGTGAACCAAGGTACACTGATATGTAAAATCTTCGTTCACCAAGGAAGATAGAAAGAGAAAAAAGTACAAAGAAAATGCAAATCAGGAGAAAACAATGACTAAGATAGTAGTAGTAAGTCCTTAACTATAACTAATTATTTTAAATATGAGTGAATTAAATTCTTTGATTAAAAAACGTATAATGGCTACATGGATAAGACAAAGATTGAGCTATATCCTGCCTACAAAACACTCACTTCAGCTTGAAGAAAACATGTAGGTTCAAAGTGAATAAAAGGAAAACGTTATTCCATACAATTGGAAACCAACAGAGAATATGGGTAGCTATAATTATATTAGATAAAATAGATTCTAAGTAAAAAAAAAAAACAATGAAAAACTGTACAAAGACAAACAACAGGTCAACATAAAATATACGGGAAATAATCCTTCAATAATATATAACTGATAAATATATATGCACCTAACATTGGAGCAATCAAATATATTAAGTAAATTCTACGAGAAAAAGGGAGAAATAGACAACAATCAATAATAGTAATATACTTCAATAAACCATTCAACAATGGAAACGTCAACACAGAAAATGAATATGAAATATTGCACTTAAACAATGTTTTAGAACAAAAGAACTTAGCAGACAAATCCAAGCAATCAATCCACAGTAACAGAATACACATTCTTCTCAAACACACACAAAACATTTTCCATAAACAAGTCTTACCAAAATTAAGAAAATGAAAATCATAACAAGTACTATTTCTGACCACTGTGGTATGAAAACAGAAATCAATAATATGAGGAAATCTGGAAAACTTATAAATATGTGAAAACTAAATGACACATTCATAAAAACCAATGGGCTAAAGAAGGAATCAATTGTGAAATCAAAGAACACCTCAAAACAAGTGAAAATGGGAAAACAACATACCCAAACCTATGGGATGCTGGAAAAGAAAATTTTTTCCTTTTTTTTTTTGTTTCCGTTTTTTTAAATTTACAAATAGTTTATTGTCAAATTAGTTTCCACATAACATCCAGTGCTCATCCCCACAAGTGCCCTCCTCCACGCCCATCCCTCCCCCATCCATCAGTCCTCAGTTTTTGTCAGCATTCAAGAGTCTCTCATGGTTTGCCTCCCTCCACTCAAAGAGTCCCTCTTTAAAATTTCGTATAGAGCTGGTTTAGTTGTCACGAACTCCTTTAGTTCTTGCTTTTATGGGAAACTCTTTATCTGTCCATCTATTCTGAATGACAGTCTTGCTGGATTAAAAAAACAATCTTGGCTATATATTGTTCCCATTCAGCACATTGAATATACCCTGCCCCTTCTTTATGGTCTGCCAGATTTCTGTGGACAAATCTGCTGTGAACCTTATCTGTGTTCCCTTGTATTTAAGGACCCCTCCCCCCCCCTCGGCTGCATTCAGGAGTCTTTCCCTGTGTGTATTTCATGAATTTGACTATGATATGCCTTGGTGATGGTCAGATTTTGCTGAATCTAATGGGAGTTTTCTGAGCTTCTTGGATTTTGATGGCTGTGTCCTTCCCCAGTAGGGAAGTTTTTAGCTATATTTGTTGGAATAAATCTTCTGTTCCTTTTTCTAATATTCATCTTTTGGGATTCCTATGACACAAATGATATTATATTTTTTAAAGTGGCTGAGGCCCCTAAGTCTCCCTTATTGAACCATGGCTTTTGTTTCCCTCTTCTTTTTGCCTTCATTATTTTTTCATAAGTTCATATCTATATCACCGATTTTCTCCTCTACTTCATCCATCCTCACTGTCATGGAATCCATTGAGATTTGCATCTTGGCTATAGCATTTTTAATTATGACCTCACTAAATTTTAGTTCTTTTCTCTCCGCAGAAAGGTATTCTCTGTTATCTTCTATGCTTTTTTCAAGCCTTTTAAAAATGTTTATTTATCCTTGAGAGACAGAGAGAGAGAGAAAGACAGAGTACGAGCAGGCGAGGGACTTAGATAGTGGGAGACACAGAATATGAAGCAGGCTCCAGGCTCTGACTGTCAGCACAGAGCCCGATGTTGGGCTCGAACCCATGGACCATGAGATCAGTCGCCCGACTAACTGGGCCACCCAGGTACCCCCAAATCATTGCTTTACATTCTAATTCAGACATCTTACTTATATCTGTACTGATTAAGTCCCTGGCCATGAGTTCTACTTCCTGTTCTTTCTTTTGGGGTAAATTTCTCCATTTCATCATTTTGTGGAGAAAAGCAAAGAAGAAAGAAGAAAGAAAACGCACACACACACACACACACACACACACACACAAACACACACACACACACAATCTAGAGCCTGGGTGTGTTTTGGTCTGCTAGTTAAAAGAATCTAGATTTACAAGTAAACATAAAATAAAAATAAACCAAAACGAAAATGAATAAATAATACGTATAAGATATGTAATGATAATGATAATAATAATAGTTTAGAAGGAATTGAAAAAATAAGAACATAAATGAAAAAAAATAAATAATAAAACAAAGAATAGACGTAATCAGGAAGCTGTATCCTATCTCCCCTAGAGCTGTAGCTTTGTAGTACCTTGATCTATAGACTTGGTGCAAGCAAGAAGTTTGTGGGTGCAGTCTGCCATAGTGATTGTCAGGCTGACTTGTTTCTGTGGAAATGAGCCTTCTGGGCTCAGGGGGCAGGGCTTGGTGTAAGTGGCTCTGGACTCCACTAGGTGGCGCTGTTTTACTCCCTGAAGGCTGTCAGCACTAATGGGTAGGATGATATGGCAGAGCCCCTCTCTCTAGACCAGACCTGAAAGATCATACCCTCCATTCCTCAGAGACCCTCACAGAAGAGCTACCAATCACCCTTCATGTGACCCCTGTTTCTCTCACAACCCTGTGTTCACCTTGCCTGTGTCAGAGTTGTTGTTATCGGGTTTGTTGTTCTATTTGTTGCTTGTTCTGTTTTCTTTTTTTGTTTTGTTTGTTTCTTGTTTGTTGGTGTTTTTTTTTTTCTCAGGCATGCAACTGAGATTATAAACCAAATTTTAGGGACTCCTGTGGCATAGACCAGCTCTGTTCCTCTGGGGGAGGTTCTCACCACCCTTTTGCCAACTCTTGCAAGGAAACTAGTCATTCAATCACGCACGAGTTCAGAGTTTATATCAAAACAGAGCAGAAAGCCAGCACCCCTGCTTGCTGCTCTCAGGTGGAGACCCAGCTCCTATGTCTGGAAACAGTTCAGCATGTTGGCACCATCTTTCCTTCTTGCAACCCTGGGGATCCACGTGTCAACGCAGACCATGTGTCACTCCTGGGATTCCACCCCATTTTGCCACCAGAGCACCTTTAAGCCATGCACATCTCCCACAGTAGCAGACTTGGAAAAGTTCAAATTTCGCACTCCACTGCCCATAATACTTTGTGGTAGCTTCCATAAGCAGGCTCCCTCCCTGCTGCCATACCCTCAGCTCTGTCTCCTCCAAGTCAACTCTCTGCACCCCTTATCATCCAGTAGATTGTCACTTTTCTATTTATAGACTTGCAGTTTTTATTCTTTCAGACTTTTGATTGATTTCCTGGGTGTTCCGAATGATTTGATAACTATCTACCTGTGTTCAAGGGGTGAGACAAGCTTGGAATCTCCCTACTATGCCACCATCTTCTAGATATAATCTTTATTAGACTTTACTCTCCGTAGAGTTTGGGCTGTCCAAGGTATACAAGGGAGGCATGCGTGTCATTTTCTCAAGATTCAGGCCTATATTCTGATTCTGGATTCAGATTCTGCCTGGTGCAGAGCCTGTGGCCTGGTTAGGGTGGCCTCACCAGGGTCACTGAGAGGTCTCCTGCCTGAGGTCCTGTGCCTTCCTCTCACTCATTATGCCAAAAACACAAAATCTGTGGCCAACGTGCCTTTCAGTTTCACTTCCTGGCAATGACTGTGTTTCTCGGAAGAGGAGTCCTCAGAACTTGATTTCACTTTCTGTTCTTGGAAATGCAGGGCTCTTCAATCTGATGTCTGTTTGTCCGCTTAAGTCCAGATTCCTGTGATGGTGGAATAGAAGCCAGAGATTATTTCAGTCCTGCCAGTTCCTCAACAGTTCCAACCTTTCGGGGCACCATCAGCTCTTTAATCTCTGCACTGACCACATCAACACACAGAACCTGTTCCAGGGCAACGTCAGTCTGTGTACAGGAGTGTTCCTGCTGTGGGTGGCAAGGAGCACACTTCATCCAGACTCAACATTTCCTGCACTTCAAGTGGACACATTAAGTACTCGACTCTGACACGGGGAGTCTCTTTTCTTTCAGGAGCTGGTAAGCAGAAACCACTCTGGGTTGAATACAGGTCTAAAAGTATAATGATAGATGTGTAGGCCTAAGGGTGGGAAAGCCTGGG